>NC_057798.1:136623185-136648236 GCF_018294505.1 Triticum aestivum | reverse complement strand
AGTTTTAGGAAAATTATAAACTTTTTGTTAGTGCCATTACTTTTCAAATTTGAAAACCCTTTTTTTGTTTTTTTGTTTTCTTTCTTGCTTTATTTATTTTATTTTGTTTCTACATACAACAAAATACTTATTGTTGCTATTTTTAGTTATTACGAGGGCCGAACCATAAGACATTAAAGCATTTCAAATTAACTCTGAAAAAGTTGAAAGTTGGCATGGTATCATAAATTGACCCACACATAGCATGTGCATGTACAAAACGGATAATGGTATCATACTCGTCAGTTACAAAGTTGGCATGGTATCATCATAATAGTTGCGGGAGAAAGTCTTCACTTTTTCTTCGCTTGTGTAATTTGCTTATTGCACCGTAACCATGGGTAATCTTCATCGTTTATCAGGATGCTGGGGTCAGCCTTGACTTTAATAGGAGGAATTTCATGAAACTTTTCATAATCTTCAGACGTGTCTGTCTTGTCCTCCACTCCCACGATGTCCCTTTTTCCTGAAAGAACTATGTGGCGCTTTGGCTCATCGTATGATGTATTCGCTTCCTTATCTTTTCTCTTTCTCGGTCTGGTAGACATGTCCTTCACATAGATAACCTATGCCACATCATTGGCTAGGACGAATGGTTCGTCAGTGTACCCAAGATTTTTCAGATACACTGTTGTCATTCCGTACTGTGGGTCTACCTGTACCCCGCCTCCTGACAGATTGACCCATTTGCACTTAAACAAAGGGACCTTAAAATCATGTCCATAGTCAAGTTCCCATATGTCCACAATGTAACCATAATATGTGTCCTTTCGCCTCTTGGTTGTTGCATCAAAGCGGACACCGCTATTTTGGTTGGTGCTCTTTTGATCTTGGTCAATCGTGTAAAATGTATTCCCATTTATCTCGTATCCTTTCCAAATCAATACAGTCAAAGATGGTCCCCTGGACAACAAGTACAGCTCATCACAAACAGTGTTGTCACCTCTGATACGTGCTTCCAACCAACTGCTGAAAGTCCTGATGTGTTCACATGTAATCCAGTCATCGCACTGCTCCGGGTGTTTGGAGCGCAGACTGTTCTTGTGTTCATCGACATACGGGTTCACCAAGGTAGAGTTCTGTAGAACTGTGTAGTGTGCTTGAGACCAAGAATATCCGTCCCTGCATATTATTGAGTCCCTTCCAAGCGTGCCTTTTCTAGTCAGTCTCCCCTCATACCGCGATTTAGGGAGACCTATCTTCTTAAGGCCAGTAATGAAGTCAACACAAAACCCGATGACATCCTCTGTTTTATGGCCCATGGAGATGCTTCCTTCTGGCCTAGCACGGTTACGAACATATTTCTTTAGGACTCCCATGAACCTCTCAAAGGGGTACATATTGTGTAGAAATACAGGGCCCAGAATGACAATCTCGTCAACTAGATGAACTAGGACGTGCGTCATGATATTGAAGAAGGATGGTGGGAACACCAGCTCGAAACTGACAAGACATTGCACCACATCACTCCTTAGCCTTGGTATGATTTCTGGATCGATCACCTTCTGAGAGATTGCATTGAGGAATGCACATAGCTTCACCATGGCTAATCGGACGTTTTTCGGTAGAAGCTCCCTCAATGCAACCGGAAGCAGTTGCATCATAATCACGTGGCAGTCATGAGACTTTAGGTTCTGAAACTTTTTCTCTGCCATATTTATTATTCCTTTTATATTCGACGAGAAGCCAGTTGGGACCTTCATACTAAGCAGGCATTCAAATAAGATTTCCTTCTCTTCTTTGGTAAGGGCAGAGCTGGCAGGACCTTCATACTGCTTTGGAGGCATGCCGTCTTTTTCGTGCAAACGTTGCAGGTCCTCCCGTGCCTCAGCTGTATCTTTTGTCATCCCATACATGCCCAAGAAGCCTAGCAGGTTCACGCAAAGATTCTTCGTCACGTGCATCACGTCGATCGAAGAGCGGACCTCTAGGTCTTTCTAGTAGGGTGGGTCCCAAAATATAGATTTCTTCTTCCACATGGGTGTGTGTCCCCCAGCGTCACTCGGAACAGCTAGTCCGCTGGGACCCTTTCCAAAGATTACGTGTAAATCATTGACCATAGCAAGTACGTGATCACCGGTACACATGGCGGGCTTCTTCCGGTGATCTGCCTCGCCTTTGAAATGCTTGTCTTTCTTTCGACATTGATGGTTGGTCGGAAGAAATCGACGATGGCCTAGGTACACATTCTTCCTGCAGCTTGCCAGGTATATACTATCGGTGTCAAGTAAACAATGCGTGCATGCGTGGTATCCCTTGTTTGTCTGTCCTGAAAGGTTACTGAGCGCGGGCCAATCGTTGATGGTCACGAACAGCAACTCCTTTAGGTTAAATTCCTCTTGTTTGTGCTCATCCCACGTACGTACACCGTTTCCATTCCACAGCTGTAAAAGTTCTTCAACTAATGGCCTTAGGTACACATCAATGTCGTTGCCGGGTTGCTTAGGGCCTTGGATGAGAACTGGCATCATAATGAACTTCCGCTTCATGCACATCCAAGGAGGAAGGTTATACATACATAGAGTCACGGGCCAGGTGCTGTGATTGCTGCTCTGCTCCCCGAAAGGATTAATGTCATCCGTGCTTAAAGCAAACCATACGTTCCTTGGCTCACTTGCAAACTCATCCCAGTATTTCTCTTGATTTTTCTCCATTGCGACCCGTCAACGGGTGCTCTCAACTTTCCCGTCTTTCTTACGGTCCTCACTGTGCCATCACATAAACTTGGCATGCTCTCCGTTTCTGAACAGACATTTCAACCGTGGTATTATAGGAGCATACCACATCACCTTCGCAGGAACCCTCTTCCTGGGGGGCTCGCCGTCAACATCACCAGGGTCATCTCGTCTGATCTTATACCGTAATGCACCACATACCGGGCATGCGTTCAGATCCTTGTACGCACTGCGGTAGAGGATGCAGTCATTAGGGTATGCATGTATCTTCTGCACCTCCAATCCTAGAGGGCATACGACCTTCTTTGCTGCGTATGTACTGTCAGGCAATTCGTTATCCTTTGGAAGCTTCTTCTTCAATATTTTCAGTAGCTTCTCAAATCCTTTGTCAGGCACAACATTCTCTGCCTTCCACTGCAACAATTCTAGTATGGTACCGAGCTTTGTGTTGCCATCTTCGCAATTGGGGTACAACCCTTTTTTGTGGTACTCTAGCATGCGATCGAACTTCAGCTTCTCCTTTTGACTTTCGCATTGCGTCCTTGCATCGACAATGACCCGGCGGAGATCATCATCATGGGGCACATCGTCTGGTTCCTCTTGATCTTCAGCAGCTTCGCCCGTTGCAGCATCATCGTGCACATCGTCTGGTTCCTCTTGATCTTTAGGAGCATCACCGTATTCAGGGGGCACATAGTTGTCACCATACTTTTCTTCTTCGCCATCTTCCATCATAACCCCTATTTCTCTGTGCCTCGTCCAAACATTATAGTGTGGCATGAAACCCTTGTAAAGTACGTGGATGTGGAGGATTTTCCGGTCAGAGTAAGACTTCGTATTTTCATATATAGGGCATGGACAACACATAAAACCATTCTATTTGTTTGCCTCAGCCACTTCGAGAAAATCATGCACGCCCTAATGTACTCGGAGGTGTGTCTTGAACCGTACATCCATTGCCAGTTCATCTGCGTGCATTATATATAATTAAGTGTGTCAAAAATCATTAGAGAACATCATGAATAGATAATTAAGTGACCAAATTAATAGAAGTTCATCATCACATTAAAACCAAAGTACATACATAGTTCTCATCTAACAACATAAAGCTCTGCAGAGCATCTAAATTAATTAAACCATACACTGAAACTATGTAAAACATTTCAATACGAAAACAAATGCGATCATAATCGCAACCAATGTAACAACTGATCCAACGGCATAATGATACCAAGCCTCGGTATGAATGGCATATTTTCTAATCTTTCTAATCTTCAAGCGCATTGCATCCATCTTGATCTTGTGATCATCGACGACATCCGCAACATGCAACTCCAATATCATCTTCTCCTCCTCAATTTTTCTAATTTTTTCCTTCAACAAATTGTTTTCTTCTTCAACTAAATTTAACCTCTCGACAATAGGGTCGGTTGGAATTTCCGGTTCAACAACCTCCTAGATAAATAAAATCTATGTCACGTTGGTCGGCATAATTGTCATAAACAATAAATGAACCAATAGTTATGAAAAGATAATATATACCACATCCGAATCATAGACAGGACGAGGGCCAACGGGGGCGGATACCAAAACCATCGTACTATATAAGATGCAATAATAGAAGTAAGAAAATAATACGAGTATCTATCTAAACATAGAAGTAAGAATATTTTTCCTTTCAGAAAGAAGATAAGAACAAGAGGCTCACCATGGTGGTGCTGGCGATGAGATCGGCGCGGGTGATCGACGACGGTAAACACGGGGACGGGGCGTGACGGACCGCTAAACCTAGACAAATATTGAGGAAAATGGAGCTTGGCGGTCGAGCTTGGAGAGGAGAAACCTTAAGTAGTGTGGCTCGGGCATTCCATCGAACACCTTGTGTGCATAGGAGGTGAGCTAGAGCACAACCAAGCCCTCTCCCCCTCGGCCAGAAAAAACAGACAGTGTGCTCTGCTCTTGCGCGAGGGGGTATATATAGGCACCACCATTGGTCCCGGTTGGTCGCATGAACCGGGACTAAAGGGTTGCCTTTGGTCCCGGTTCATGCCACCAACCGGGACCAATGGTTGTGGGCCAGGAGCGAGGCCCATTGGTCCCGGTTCTTCCCACCAACCGGGACCAAAAGGTCCAGACGAACCGGGACCAATGGCCCACGTGGCCCGGCCGGCCCCCGAGGCTCACGAACCGGATCCAATGCCCCCATTGGTCCCGGTCCCGGTGCTGGACCGGCCTGGACCATTGCCCCCTTTTCTACTAGTGAAGGAATGGGTTCTTGATAGTGGATGTACCGATCACATGACCGAAGATAAAGACATGTTACGTGAGCTTGCTGAAAATGATAGTCCTCGAGAGTATGTTACTTTCGGTGACAACTCAAAGGGTAAGGTGGTTGGCCTCGGTAAGGTGGCCATGTCACATGATAGCTCCATACAAAATGTCATGCTCGTTGAATCTCTTGGATACAACTTACTTTCAGTATCTAGACTTGCTGATTTCGGTTTCAATGTCCTATTTACTGAAGTAGATTGCCAAGTGTTTCATCAAGACAATCATAAAATGGTCTTTACCGGTGTGCGTAGAGGTGATCTATACATTGTTGATTTTACTAAAAAGGCTCAACCTAAAACTTGCTTCATTGCTAAATCCTCAAAAGGTTGGTTATGGCATAGACGATTAGGTCATGTTGGTATGCGAAACCTTGACAAGCTTATTAAAGGAAATCATATCCTTGGAGTTAACGATGTCATATTTGATAAGGATAGACTTTGAAGTGCTTGTCAAGCAGGTAAACAGGTTGGAGGAAGGCATCCCGTGAAGAACATCATGAACACAAGGAGGCCACTCGAGCTACTTCACATGGATCTCTTTGGTCCCAACTCCTACAAGAGTCTCGGTGGAAATTCTTTTGGTCTAGTTATAGTTGATGATTTTTCAAGATTTATGTGGGTGTTCTTTCTCGATGATAAATCGCAGGTCCAAAAGATCTTCAAAAACTTCGCTAGGAAGGCCCAAAATCAATTTTAAGTGAAGATCAAGAAGGTTCGCAGCAACAACGGAACGGAGTTCAAGAACGCAAATGTGGACACCTTTCTTGATGAAGAAGGGATTTCACATGAGTTCTCGGCTACGTACACACCTCAACAAAACGGACTTGTTGAGAGGAAGAACTGGACGCTCATTGAAATGGCGAGAACGATGCTTGATAAGTACAAGTCACCGAAGCACTTTTGGGCAGAAGCGGTTAAGACAGCTTGTCATGCAATAAACCACTTGTATCTTCACAAGCTACTCGGCAAGACGGCATACGATCTCCTCACCGGTAACAAACCCCAAGTTGGATACTTTCGAGTATTCGGCTCAAAGTGCTACATTCTTGATAAGCATCGTCGTTCTAAATTTGCTCCTAAGTCTCATGAAGGTTTCCTACTAGGTTATGGCTCAAACTCTCACACTTACCGTGTCTACAACAATTTCACCCGAAAGGTTGAAGAGACGGTAGATGTGAAGTTTGATGAATCTAACGGCTCGCAAGTAGAGCAATTGCCAATTGATGTAGGAGACAAAGATCCTTCGGAAGCAATCAAAGACTTGTCTATTGGCAAGGTCCGTCCAACGGAGGTGAAGGAAAGTACCTCGTCCGTCCAAGTGGAAGCTTCTACTTCATGACAATGTGAACCAAGAGTTGATACGGAAGCATCCACAAGCGGGACACACCAAGATGAACAAAATGAGGAAGTGCATCAAGATGAACGTCAACAACCTCCTTCTCCACCATGATAAGAGAACGACAAGCCAACAATGAAGAAGGTCAAGAATAAGAACAAGATGAAGAAGAAGCTCAACCAAGAAACAAGCAAAAGCATTCCCGAGTTCGAGCAAGAATTGCTAAAGACCATCCCGTCGAGCAAATCCACAATGATATTCAAACCGGGAGAATCACTCGCTCTAAAACTCGTTTAGCTAACTTTTGTGAAAACTATTCTTTCATCTCTAGCATTGAACCTATGAAGGTTGAAGAAGCATTGGAATATTCGGATTGGATAAATGCTATGCATGAAGAGCTACATAACTTTGAGAGGAACCAAGTTTGGACATTGGTTGAGAAGCCCGACAAGAGCCACAACATCATTGGTGCCAAAATGGGTGTTTTGCAACAAGCAAGATGAAGATGGACAAGTAGTTCGCAACAAAGCATGTCTCGTCGCCCAAGGCTACACGCAAGTCGAAGGTATGGACTATGGTGAGACTTACGCTCCCGTTTCTAGACTTGAGTCCATTCGCATCTTACTTGCCTATGCTAATCATCATGATATCACCTGGTACCAAATGGACATTAAAAGTGCTTTTCTAAATGGTGAAATAGAGGAGGAAGTTTATGTTAAGCAACCTCCCGGCTTTGTCAATCCTAAGAAACCCAATCATGTTTACAAACTTCACAAAGCTCTTTATGGTCTTAAACAAGCTCCTAGAGCGTGGTATAAATGCTTGACCAAGTTCCTTATTGAAAAACACTTTGAAATTGGGAAAATTGATTCTACTCTTTTTACTAAAAGGGTTAATGGAGAACTATTTGTGTGCCAAATCTATGTTGATGATATTATATTTGGTTCAACTAACCCTCATTTTAGTGAAAAGTATGGGAAGCTAATGTCGGAGAAGTTTGAGATGTCTATGATGAGTGAACTCAAATTCTTTCTTGGGTTGCAAATCAAGCAAACTAAGGAAGGTACCTTTATTTCTCAAACAAAGTACACCAATGACTTATTCAAGAAGTTCAATATGCAAGAATACAAAGGTATGACTACACCCATGCCTACTAGTGGACATCTTGACTTGACCAAAGATAGTGAACCGGTTGATCAAAAGGTTTATTGCTCTATGATTGGTTCATTGTTATATCTATGTGCTTCACATCCCGATATCATGCTAAATGTGTGCATGTGTGCACGATATCAAGCTGCTCCTAAAGAATGACATCTTAAGGCTGTGAAAAGGATAGTGATATACTTAATCCATTCACCAAATTTTGGCATTTGGTATCCTAAGAGGGCCTCTTTCGATCTTGTTGGCTATTCTGACTCGGACTATGCTGGAGACAAGGTTGATAGAAAGTCCACTTCGGGTACTTGTCAATTTCTTGGTAGATCTCTTGTGTCTTGGTCCTCCAAGAAACAAAACTCGGTATCCTTATCCACCGCCGAAGTGGAATACATTGCCGCAGGTTCATGTTGTGTTCAATTACTTTGGATGACCCAAACTCTTAAAGATTATGGGATATATGTGAGACATGTTCCATTGCTTTGTGACAATGAAAGTGCTATCAAAATTGGTCATAATCCCGTGCAACATTCTCAAACTAAGCATATTGAAGTTCGTTATCATTTCATTCGATATCATGTTGCTAAGGGTGACATTGATCTTAAGCATGTTCGCACCGAAAAGCAATTAGCGGATATATTCACTAAACCTCTTGATGAGAAAGTGTTTTGCAGGTTAAGAGGAGAATTGAACATCATTGATGCTTCAAACTTGGAGTAGAAACTCCATTGGATACATGCAAGACATAAGCTTATGACTAATCCTTGATGTTTCTCTTATGATGAAAATCTTGTGTCTTGGATATATTTGCAACTTGCATGTTATCTAACCCTTGTAGGTACTTGGTGGAATCAAATTCCATGAGGTTGCAACCTACTCATATCTTGAGCAATCTCTACATCACCAAGTCTCTACACTATGGTGGTTGAAGACAAGGAAGCACGGAACCACTCAAACATATCCTTTGACAAATTCTATGTTGAGCTTCATGATTGTCACTTTTGGATACACAAGTGCTCTTCCTTGCAAGAACTAAACCATGTAGGTAGATGGACTCAAATTCCAAGTGGTGCTCCCAATTTTTGATGAGCTACATCAACCTTGAGCACCCCACACAAGTTCAACTACATGGACAACACCACCAACCACGGTATGTTATTCCATCTTAGAGAAGCTTTACTCCAAGTTATGAGCTAAAGTAACTCAACAAGATGTGAATACATCAAGATGCTTAAACGAAATATGGCAACCCCATTTTGAGCTTAAACGATGAGTATGACCTATGATCAAGTGATCTCACTTGATTCCTAAGTCAATATATTCTAACATAGGCGACCTTGTCGCCGACCATCTCTAGATGAAGTTCTCTTGTGTTCTTTTCTGTGTTATTGCATTTGTCTCATGCATATTTGTTTCCCCTTTCAAAAAAACTTCATCTAGCTTTCTTTCTGCTTGCTCTGCATTTTTTTCTACATTCCAATTCATTGCATATCTTTTAGTAAATTCCTTGCAAATTTTTGTGAGATCTTACTACTCTAGTGAGCTGAGGTGACAAGTGTTTTCTCTACGACGAACTCGGTTTCACCGATTTGTTGTTTTCGGTCCAACCGAATCCTTTCGGTACAACCGGAGCATACCACTCGGTGCCACCGATTTCGCAACAGGAAAAACAGTTTGCCACATATTCTGTGTTTCTTCTGATCCAGCTCCACTCAATGAATCTTGTCCTCTACAAGCATCACATTTCTATCTTTGCTTTGTGCTGAGACTCAAGGACCAAACCCATTTGACAGATTCCAGAAAACCCTTCTTGGAAATTGATGTCAAAGGGGGAGAGAGAGATCACATCAAAGCTTATCATTTAGAGAGAGATCACATCAGAGAAAGAGTATATCACCTTCTCAGGGGGAGAGAGATCCTCAGCGGGAGAGAGATCTCCAGGGGGAGAGAATACTTAAGTAGAAAGTATTTCTCAAGGATCCCAGATGCTTGGTGTTCAAGACGAGAGATGCCACATGTCTTCTTGAGGGGAAAGACATGTTCATATGTGCTTATTTGCATAGGTTGCATTAGCTCTGATCATCTTTTATATCTTCCAGCTCTGATTTTCCATTCCCTATCTTCTCCCAGTATCCCATGCTAGATTTAGGGGGAGCAAGACATCTAAGGGAAAGAAATCATTTAAATTCATTACATATCTTTACTCTTGGGGACATGTCTAATCCAATGTGGTACTTAGTACTCACTCTCTACATGTCATCCCAGTCTTGGTATTCTTGTAGTTTCTTTTGTTTGCTCTGGCTAGTAGATGCATCTGTGTTATCTAACCTTGTTTACGCAGGTTCATTCTATCCTAAGCCAACTCAATACTACAAGGTAAGTATATGCATCACAATCATGTGTATGAGGAATTCTTGCTGATGTACATACTGTTTGCAAGAAGGACTCATGGGCATGAAGGTTTTTCCTTAATATTCTTTGCTCTGATGCATATGGCCAAGATACATGTAACACATTGCCTACTCTATCATGGTTATGCTCTCACATGCTTCTATATTCCATATTCACATGATTGCATACATGTAGGGGGAGCCTATGCTTGTTACATGTCTTTCCAAAGCTTTACTTGCTATTCCTTATATCTTTATCTAAAGCTTTGATGTATGTTGTCATCAATTACCAAAAAGGGGGAGATTGAAAGCACAAGTGCTCCCTAGGTGGTTTTGGTAATTAATGTCAACATATCTCTTGTTGGACTAACACTTTTATCTAGTATATTTCAGATAAGTTCAACAATGGAGTGGCATGGACTAAAGGATGTGGGAACTCCTCCAAGATGCTAAGGACAAAGGATTGGCTTAAGCTTCAAGCTCAAGACTCTTCATTTTACATTTTAGTGATCCAAGATCACATTGAGTCTATAGTAAAAGCCAATACTATCAAGGAGGGATGAGGTGTTGCTTAATGATCCTTTTGCTTCATGTGCTTGGTGATATGCTCCAAAACCCTCAATTACTTTCCCACTTCCACACATATGACCTAAACCTAAAGTCAAACTCAGCCCCACCGATTCTTTCTATCCGGTGCCACCGAGTTCAGATGCCATAGCCACTGCCACAAACCCTAGGCAAATCGGTTCACCGATAGGGATCTCGGTCTCACCGAGATGGGATTGTAATCTCTCTGTGTATGTCCATTACCAAAATCGGTCTCACCGAGTTTGAGCAATCGGCACTGCCGAGATTACAATGCAAACTTCCTGGTTAACTTATTACCAAAATTGGTCCCGCCGAGTTTGTGTAATCGGTCCAACCGAGTTTGCCTGACCAACTCTCTGGTTAGCTTATTACCAAAATCGGTCTCACCGAGTTCGTGTAATCGGTCTCACCGAGATTACGTTATGCCCTAACCCTAACCGAATCGGTCCTACCGAGTTGCATATCGGTGCCACCAAAAATCCTAACGGTCACTAGGTTTACTAAATCGGTCCGACCGAGTCTGTTGAATCGGTCCCACCGAGTTTGGTAAATTCTGTGTAACGGTTAGATTTTGTGTGGAGGCTATATATACCCCTCCACCTCCTCTTCATTCGTGGAGAGAGCTATCAGACAGAACCTACACTTCCAGCATACATTTTCTGAGAGAGAACTACCTACTCATGTGTTGAGGCCAAGATATTCCATTCCTACCATATGAATCTTGATCTCTAGCCTTCCCCAAGTTGCTTTCCACTCAAATCTTCTTTCCACCAGATCCAAATCCTATGAGAAAGAGTTGAGTGTTGGGGAGACTATCATTTGAAGCACAAGAGCAAGGAGTTCATCATCAACGCACCATTTGTTACTTCTTGTAGAGTGGTGTCTCCTAGATTGGATAGGTGTCACTTGGGAGTCTCCGACAAGATTGTGGAGTTGAACCAAGGAGTTTGTAAGGGCAAGGAGATCGCCTACTTTGTGAAGATCTACCGCTAGTGAGGCAAGTCCTTCGTGGGCGACGACCATGGTGGGATAGACAAGATTGCTTCTTCGTGGACCCTTCGTGGGTGGAGCCCTCCGTGGACTCGCGCAACCATTACCCTTCGTTGGTTGAAGTCTCCATCAACATGGATGTACGATAGCACCACCTATCGGAACCACGCCAAAAACATCCGTGTCTCCAATTGCGTTTGAATCCTCCAAAACCCTTCCCTTTACATTCTTGCAAGTTGCATGCTTTACTTTCCACTGCTCATATACTCTTTGCATGCTTGCTTGCTATGTATTGTGAATGTTAAACTTGTGCCTAAACTCCACTTAAACTTAAAGATCTTAAAAACTGCAACTTTGGTTCTTAGTGTCTAATCACCCCCCCCCCTCTAGACACCTCTTCTCAAGGTCCTACACTCTCTCTATTTTATTTCTTGTTTTCTATTTTTTGTAACTTTGTGGCTTTTCTAAAAATACTTAGGCATTTTCAAAAATCACCAAACTGCACATGCCCATTGTTTAGAACATATCCAACATGGAACATTTCAGTTTGGGATTATTTGGACGTTTAAAATATTATATAGCATTTAAATGCCCAAATGCAAATAGAGTATGATTTAATTTAGTGACCCAAAAACTCCTCGAAAAATGTGAACCAATTTTGCCAGAGGTTCTAACCCAGGACAAAAATGATGGGCATTTTAGACGGGCATTTCAGGTTCATTGAAAAATATTTTAGTAAACCCTAGTTGTCTTCAGGGGGGTGTTGGGGGTTCTGTCATCCCCATTTCAACTTTCTGTGAAAAGTAAACATGATGCAACACCAGATGCTAGCACTAGGCATGGTCAGAACTAGGGATATGACAACTCACCCCCACTAAACAAGAATCTCGTTCCGAGATTCAAGCGTAGGGTAAGATTAAGGGGAACGCAAACTAACACAATCATCACGATCCAGGGTGCACTTCATAAGAACGTTGATTCGATCACCATCTTTGTCTCGACGTCTTGCTCTGAGAACTCCATTCAACACAATAATGGGATGAAAGGAAACTCTTGAAGAATTGATCTTCTCGAAGATCGAGCAACCAATGATCAACTCACAGAATGAGACATAGCAACATCTCTCTAGATGAGACACGAAGCATGCATCTAGAGGGATGGAGTGAAACAGATGACGAAGGTTCACTAGATAGACAACAATTTCACACCTAAGGGGGTGGTGAATGGTTGTCAACGTAGCGAGGATTTGAGTTGCCATGATACCATAATGAGATACCTTAGAGGAGGGTGACTCGTAGAATTATCCCTTAAGTGGCAAAAAGAATTACTTTTGATTCAGAGATCAATAAAATTCTCTATACCAGCCTAAGGCAAATCTCGAGCGATCATTTGGAGGAGTTCGGTAGAATGGCATACTCGGACTAGAATGGATGATGTGGATTACCTTGTTGAAAACAACACAAGGGGTGATTTTAGAAACTGAGGAGAAGCTCAACAGTAGATAGTGAGTCCACTATTTGAATAGTTATAGCATAACCGAGGAAACTAAGAGCAATCCCAGTTAGTGCCGATGATAACACCTTGCGCTTGTGCGTGCTCTCAAGAACTTGATCATTTCCATATTCATCAAGGTTTTACCAACATCCGTGACAAAGATCCTGGCAACACAACATACTACCATGATGAATGGTGATGGACGATGCAGATGCAAAAGAAGATAACACCTTCTCAGATTTCACCATAACGAGGCCAAGGAAACAAAATGTGGATGATCGACCGAGAGACATTTAACACTCCGCTTCTAATGTTCTCCTTTTATATGCTAGCATAACCATCCATAGATATGGTTTGATATCTAGAACATCAGGTAAACGGTCGGACTTCGGGAGCTCAAGAATCCATAAGGAACAATTACGGAGGTAAACCCTACAAAATCCTTATGGGGAGGTGGCCAACTTCCTCTATCAAGATACTACAATAATAGGACTTCCGGCTGGGTGTTTTGGCCACGACATCCACTTAGCCGGTAACAGAGAGACCATTATTATAGTTCTTGGGAAACATTCCATCCATCATATCTACCTGAGATTCAGATATGGTTGGTGTCAGAATATTCCAGACTCTTCAAGTCTAGAAAGAAAAGTGAAAGTTTGCAACATAAATCGACAAGATGGCATTGCGAGATTCTCGGGAAATGAACTATGATAGCAAGCTCCAAAACATGAGCTGGTTCTGCTACATACATGTGAACACAATGTCCCAGAGAAGCATGGCCACGTAGTAGTCTTATAATAAAACACTATCGAGTTCAGGTGGGGAACCCTCATCAAGGATAACAAAGTCTTTACGCAAGTCCATGGATTAGATCCCAAGCATAGACTTCTCTTCCTTGAACAAGTCAATCAGTGACTTGGTGTGCTAGGGACACATATAGAATGGAGGTAACGAGCCTATCAAACCATAGCATACTTCGCACATGCATGACTGACTTGAGATGGTTCTAGAGGAGGCAACATTGACTTTCTCGAATTCACGGCGGCAACTTGCATCAAATGCACATGAATCAAAGGAAGTCACTTCTTCCATGAAAACATAAACTTCATGAGCTAGCATGAAGGAAATGCTTTCAAAGGTTTCCAACGCTAACTTAGATGTTCATTATGAATCATGGACAAGACAAAAATGTTGTCAATGGGCTCAACAACAAACCATCCAGGCTTCCGTGTAGATGGAATTCCACAATTAAGTGAACACAGTGATAGTATCGGTCAGACCAAAGGATGTAATGGTGTATGCCCGAGGAATCAACCATGAGTAAGAAAACATTATAAATATCGTTGATTCTGATTTGATTTGATGATAGCCCATACTCAAATCAAAGATTGAATAAGATGATAGATCCAATCACTGATCACGAAGACCAATTGATGAGGATATCACCTTTCTTCAACACGCATACAAGATATCCCATAAAATGAACTAAGTCAGACAAGCTTTTATCTTCCAACTCACCAAGTTGTTGTTTTGCTTAACCAACTAGCTCAGGGGTATCCAACACAGATTCTGGAGAAAGGGTCGTTTCGAAAACCAACTTGATCACGAGCTCAACATAATGGTCAGGTGACAACCTGGTAATACTTTCGAGAAGATATTCGGGAAATCATGAACCACCAATATGTTATTAAGCTCGAGAACAATCTTGCCTTTCAGCGCAAGACGATATGATCAAATGAGCAAGGATTTGACAAAATCCTAACTCATTGATTGAGGAGTGCACCCAGAAATAAGGACTAGGTATCACGATCAACCTTAGGGCGATGATTCAAAATCAACGCCCTAAGAATGAGGTTATTGTCCATTTAACTACCAAGAAACAGAGTTGCTAGGAGTATAGATTTCACACATCATAGTTCATTTGTCGGCATTCCGGTTGCAACAACACGAGAGCCGAGAAATGACTAATGAGGGCGAGAAGTATCACTATATCAAGAGTTCATAGGATGGTGTGCAATTCCCATGATAATCTTAATATAAAGATGGTCATACTGCAAGGTAGAGCAGAACAAAGGCTGGATTAGCAATTTGATCTGCGGAGCACAACTACTTTGACCCAATCCTGGATATGGATGAGGTTCTGGAGTTTGTTTCTCCTAGTCATTCCGGAATAGAATGGCTTGACGGACCACAAGAATAATAGGCATCGATAACACGAATGCACAACTAGTCCTGACTATCAGTTGATAGACGAGGGCCAGAAAACAACTAAAGAGGGACAACTCAAAAGAACATCTGATTTTCTGAGTTGTAGATGTATAGATTAGTATGCCGACCAAAGCTCAACATTTCTTCTGGATAATCCATGCAGAAAGGTAGGACTGGCATATTCACAATGCAGAATGGAGGACTCATCAAGAGCACTCTTATTGTGATCTTTTGGTTCAAGAACTTCTGCCATGAATGGTTCATGCTATTTGGAAGAAGGGAATACCATGAACCTCAAGGACTAACGCAAAGGTTACTAATAACCTAAGGGAGCTAGAAATTACTATCAACATGAAGTAAGTAGGGTGAATCTCGGGTTCAAAACCCAGGAGTAGAATACCTACTAAGTGGCATCACGAGATGCTTTTGAGAATAAAGGCCAGAGTCATCACACTGGGACGCAAATCATGGCTAGATTACTAGATGATCCGTTAAGACACCTAGGGTCATAATAATAACTCCAACATATATGTCGAGTTAATAGAATACCTCAACTCAGCGTTTAGTGTGGTTAACCTGGCCAGAAAGGTTATTGAAAATAGAGGGAAATGATTTCGCAATTGCATCAGATTATTTAGAAACCTGGGATGACTCGGACAACATAACGGCTGTAAATGCTCGAAAAGATTTGAGACATGTGATACGTCTCCGTCGTATCTACTTTTCCAAACACTTTTGCCCTTGTTTTGGACTCTAACTTGTATGATTTGAATGGAACAAATCCGGACTGACGCTGTTTTCAGCAGAATTGCCATGGTGTTGTTTTATGTGTAGAAAACAAAAGTTCTCGGAATGACCTGAAACTCCACGAAATATCTTATAATAAATAATAAAAAATCCTCGCCAAAGATGAAGACCAGGGGGCCCACACCCTGTTCACGAGGGTGGGGGCGCGCCCCTCCCCCCTGGGCGCACCCCCTACCTCGTGGACCCCCTGGTGGCCCTCTGACGCCAACTCCAACTCCATATATTGGCTTTCGGGGAGAAAAAATCAAAGAGAAAGTTTCATAGTGTTTTATGATATGGAGCCGCCGCCAAGCCCTAAGCTCTCTCGGAAGGGCTGATCTGGAGTCCGTTCGGGGCTCAGAAGAGGGGAATTCATCGCCGTCGTCACCATCAACCATCCATCATCACCAATTTCATGATGCTCACCACCGTGCGTGAGAAATTGCATCATAGGCTTGCTGGACGGTGATGGGTTGGATGAGATTTATCATGTAATCGAGTTAGTTTTGTTAGGGTTTGATCCCTAGTATCCATTATGTTCTGAGATTGATGTTGCTATGGCTTTGCTATGCTTAATGCTTGTCACTAGGGCCCGAGTGCCATGATTTCAGATCTGAACCTATTATGTTTTCATGAATATATGTGTCTTCTAGATCCTATCTTGCAAGTCTATAGTCACCTACTATGTGTTATGATCCGGCAACCCCGAAGTGACAATAATCAGGACGACTCCCGGTGATGACCGTAGTTTGAGGAGTTCATGTATTCACTATGTGCTAATGCTTTGTTCCGGTTCTCTATTGAAAGGAGTCCTTAATATCCCTTAGTTTCCAATAGGACCCCGCTGCCACGGGAGGGTAGGACAAAATATGTCATGCAAGTTCTTTTCCATAAGCACGTATGACTATATACGGAATACATGCCTACATTATATTGATGAATTGGAGCTAGTTCTGTGTCACCCTATGTTATGACTGTTACATGATGAACCGCATCCGGCATAATTATCCATCACTGATCCGGTGCCTACGAGTTTTCCATATACTGGTTTACGCTTATTTACTTTTCCGTTGCTACTGTTACAATCACTACAAAAATACCAAAAACATTACTTTTGCTGTCTTTACTTTGTTACAGTTACCACCACTATCATATTACTTTGCTACTAAACACTTTGCTGTAGATATTAAGTTTCCAGGTGTGGTTGAATTGACAACTCAGCTGCTAATACTTGAGAATATTCTTTGGCTCCCCTTGTGTCGAATCAACAAATTTGGGTTGAATACTCTACCCTCGAAAACTGTTGCGATCCTCTATACTTGTGGGTTATCAAGACCTTTTTCTGGCGCCGTTGCCGGGGAGCATAGCTCTATTCTTTGAGTCACTTGGGATTTATATCTGCTGGACACTATGAAGAACTTGAAAGATGATCAAACTACTATTTTGCCCTCAACTACGAGGGGAGGTAAGGGATTGCCATCTAGCCTTGCACTAGATTCTCCTTCTGTTATGAGTAAGTTTGCGACACCTAAGCCTGCTACTGCTATTGATTTTGATATGTCGCATGTTATTGATGATGCCACTTCTGCTATGCATGATACTTATGATGAAACTACTTCTATGCTTGATACTACCGTGCCACTTGGTGAATTTCTTGATGAGCAAATTGCTAGGTCTAGAGAAAGAGAAATTATTGAACCTGAACACGATGATGTTAGTGATGATGAACCTATGCCTGTTATTCCTGAGGGTTATCTTTTTAATGCTGAGTCTATTGAAGCTGTTCTTGCTTGCCAGGATAGTCATGAACGTAAGAGGTTGCTAGTTAAGTGGAGTAAAGAATCTTTTAGAGATAGGATGAGACCCGACCCTGCTTTTGCTACTTCACCTATCTGGGTTCCTGATCAGGATTATTATGATTTTTCTGTTGATCTAGATACAATTACTTTGGTTGAATCTGATCCTTTTTATGGCTATGAATCTGAAACTGTTGTGGCACATCTTCATAAGTTAGATGATATAGCTGCCCTGTTTACTAATAATGAGAGATTGCGCTACCTTTATTTACTGAAATATTTCCATTCTCATTAAAGGGTGATGCTAAGAAATGGTTTAATTCTCTTGATCCTGGTTGTGTGCAAAGCCCCCAGGATATGATTTATTACTTCTCTGCTAAATATTTCCCTACTCATAAGAAACAAGCTGCTTTGAGGGATATATATAATTTTGTGCAAATTGAAGAAGAAAGTCTCCCACAAGCTTGGGGGAGGCTTCTCAAGCTACTTAATGCTTTGCCTGATCATCCTATTAAGAAACCTGAAATACTTGATATCTTTTATAATGGACTAACCGATGCTTCCAGAGATTACCTGGATAGTTGTGCTAGTTCTCTTTTCAGGGAAAGAAAACCGGATGACGCTGAAATTCTATTAAATAATATGTTGGCAAATGAAAATAATTGGGCACCTCCCGAGCCAGCTCCTGAGCCAATTACTGAGCCTATTCCTAAACCCACTCCGAAGAAGAGAAGTGTTCTATTTCTCAGTCCCGAAGATATGCAAGAGGCAAAGAAATCTATGAAAGAAAAAGGTATTAAAGCTGAAGATGTTAAGAATTTACCTCCTATTGAAGAAATACATGGTCTTAATTTACCGCCTGTCGAAGAAGTATATGATCTCAATTACTTATTTACTGAAGAACCTCTCGATATCCTGACACAGGTAGTAAAGGTAAACTCTCTCTATAGATATGATAAAGCTGAAGTCCCTCCTACCAAAATTGCTAGTCAGTGCTTGGATGAGTTTGATGACTTTATGTTTAAGCAAGATGACTTTAATGCTTATTTTGGTAGACAATTAAAACAGAATACCTTTATGATTAAACGCTTGGGTGATTATTTGGCTGATATTAGAGGTGAACTTAAACTTGTTAGCAAACATGCCTCTATGGTTACCACTCAAGTAGAACAAGTACTTAAAGCTCAGAAAGAAGTTCTTGATGAAATGAATAGTAAGAAAAATGATTATGATGTTAGAGTGGCTACTAGAACTGGTAGAATGACTTAGCAACCTTTGTATCCTGAAGGCCACCCTAAGAGAACCGAGCAAGATTCTCAGAGAAATAATATTGATATGCCTAGTTCTTTTAAGAGGATGAAAAAGAAAAATGATAGGTGTCGGTGTACTAGAGTAGGGGTACCCTAGTATCCCGAACTTGTGCACGGGCAGTTGCAGCACCCCGCGACAAGGCTTGCCGGGTGACCGCCAAGGTCCTCCGTTGGTTCCTTTGGAGCCACTCAAGAACAAAGTGTTTAAGCAGAGAAGACAAGGCCCCGGCAAGAGGAGCTTGCCGGGAAGGTCAAGGCCCCGGCAAGAGGAGCTTGCCGGGAAGGCCAAACAAGGCATTTCAAGGAACTTGCCGCAACGCGCCTTGCATCCCGACAAGGCCCGGTGAGCGACAAGCTTCCGGACGCGACAAAGACAACGACCGCGACAAGGCACTTGCCGCGGCAAGGCTACCACTCTGTACCCGCGCTCCAGCACATCCGCCCATGTGTCGCCCTGAGACCTTCCCAGGCGCGCGTGGCAAGAGGATGTGCAGCTAAGCGGTGCGAGGTGGCAAGCGGAGATGACGAGATGGCCATCATGGCGAACGGTGGCGCCCCTAACAGTCACTTTTTTGCACTGTTTGGGCGACGCAGACGGGCATTTAATGCTTTTGTCCCCTGCCGTCAGAGTTAGGTACGATGCACTGTAGAGGTAGCTCTACCAACCGCAACTCTTTTTACGCTTTTACCCTTGCCTGCGTTGCCACCTGTCGGTGACCCCTTGAGCATATAAAAGGAGGCCCATGCGCAACGTAGAGGGGGGGTTCGAAGCATTCGAAACTAGAACACACTCACGCTCTCAAGCAAGAACGGAATACAATCACAAAGCTGGGTAAAATCGCTCGTATGTTTCGCCTCGATCTGCTCTTCGTGTGATCTCCGCCCTCCGCCGGACCGAAAGGGGCCCCGGTCCCATAGGTGTTCGTTTCCCACGACATCTTTGGCGCGCCAGGTAGGGGGCGTCGAGGTTGTGTGAACCTGATCCGGCGTTCAGGCGAAGCTAAATCTTCATCATCTTCATCGACATGCCACCGAAGAAGAAGGCTTTGGAGGTGGCTGCCCCGTCTGCGTCGAACCCACCACCACCGGAGCAAGAAGGTGGTGAGGTAGACGCCGGCGGAGGAACAGGCGCCGACGAGGGAGCTCATGCTTCTGCCAGGTCCAAGGACAAGGCGGCGCAGACCTCGGCATCCGTACACGCACCGCGCCCATCTCAGGAGGCGCGGGACCGACAGCGTCATGGTACACGCGGTACCATACGTCCGTTGGGCCAAGGCCAAGCTGGTGGATCTCGGGATGCTCAAGACCAGCATGCACGCCAACATGTTGGCACGAGCGCGGCATGGTCGCCTGGACGAGACGCTGCTCCTTCTAACACGGTTAGAAGTTCGAGCATATCCCGTTCCTCGCACCATTTGCCACCGCCACCCAAGACTCCAGAAGAAGCATTGGCCCGAGCTCAACTGCTCCTGGATTACCCTCCAGCAGCAGACAAAATCAACGATTGGAGGGCCACCATTCAGAGTCTCATCGGCTTCGCCAACGGCGACACTCCCCGGCAACCGAGCACATCGAAGCCGCGGCAAGACGCCCAGGCGCGAGCCGATGGCGACAAGACCGGTGGGGGTGCAACCACCGTGCACTCTCCACCCCGAAGGCCAAGATCACCGACTCGCCAGGTCAACCTCGACAGCGACTCCACCGCGTCATTTGATCCTCGAGCTCGTCGCGATCAGCGCCAAGTTCTTCAGGAACGGCAGCAAGAGGACGTTCGTACCCGCATCGAGCGCTGAAGGGAAGCGCGACATCAATCAGACCAGCGCGCTAGGCCCACTGTCGACATGCATGCGCCAGGGGAACTAGGCGACTTGCCGTACGCGGTAGGTTGCCCTGCGTTCACTCGTGAGCTGCGGCAAGTCCAGTGGCCCAGCACAAAGAATTTCAAGCCAAACGTACCAGAGAAGTACGATGGCAGGTTGCATCCGTTGGAGTTCCTCAGCATCTACACCATCGCGGTGGAAGCTGCCGGGGGGCGCGACGACAAGATCCTTGCCAACTACTTCCCGCTGGTGCTCAAGCCCAATGTCAGATCCTGGCTCATGCACTTGCCGGACAACTCCATATCCTCATGGGCGGATCTGTGCCATCAGTTTGTCGGCGCCTTCACAGGCGGCCACAAGCCTCATGGCCAAGAGAGCGACCTTTCTCGCCCAGAAGGAAGGAGAGCCCCTGCGCAAGTATATTCAGAGATTCAGCCAAGTGCAGTGCAACATCCCAGATGTCTACCCTGCCGCGGTCATCAGCGCGTTCCATCAGAACGTGCGTAACCGCAGGATGCGGGAGGAGATGGCGATGTGCAAGATCAGAGATGTCAGTGAGCTATACGTCCTGGCCGACAAGTGTGCACGTGCTGAGGAAGGGAGGAAACTCCCCGGAGAGAACGCAAGAGCAGGAGGATCACACAGTGAAGATGCCGCCCCGGCAAGGAAAAACCGGCGGCGGAACAACAGAAAGAGGAAAGGCAAAGACATGCTAGTTGTTGAGCAGTCCGGCAACGGAGGTGGCGTCGAAAAAGCCAAAGCTGGTAACTCCGGCGAGGCTATGGCTGCAGCCGACAAGCAGGGCGGCTCCGACAAGCAGTACTGCAAGATCCACCGCACCAAGGGCCATGATCTCCAGAGCTGCAAAAAGGTCGAGCAGCTTGTCGAGCAACAGAAGGCTGAGTACGAGCGACGCGACAAGGAGAAGGCCCAAGAAGGTACTGGAGGATCCGGCAAGAAGCGTCCCGGCTGGGGGGGACGCCGCGGCAAGGCCAAGCAGCGGCAAGGAGACAGGCCTCCCTGCGGCCTCGACAAAGATGAAGATGAAGACGATGATGAAGAGATGGATGATGATGAGGCCGATGAGCAGGAGTTTCAAAAAGCCACAGAGGTCCTGTGCATTGACGGCGGTGCTTCTCTTCATACTTCGCACCACCAACTCAAGCAGTGGGTGCGGGAAGTCAATGCGGCAGAACCACCCGTCGAGTCACGCAAGCCTCTAAAGTGGTCCAGCACGCCTATCATCTTTGATATTGAGGACCACCCTGATCGCATAACTGCGGTCGGATGCTTGCCGATGTTGGTTTCACCAACTATCCGCAACCTCAAAGTCACAAAGATGCTAGTTGACGGCGGGGCCGGCTTGAACTTGATCTCCTCCGCGGTACTCCAGAAACTCCAGATCCCTGACAGCGAGCTCGAAGAAACCGGTACATTCCAAGGAATCAACCCGGGAAGGAGCAAGCCGAAGGGGAAGATCACGTTGCCGGTGACATTTGGCAGCGAGCTGAACTTCAGGACTGAGAGGGTCACTTTTGACATTACCGATTTTCCATTGCCTTACAATGGAATACTCGGCCGTCCAGCACTCGCCAAGTTCATGGCAGCCTCTCACTATGCCTACAACGTGCTCAAGATGCCAGGCCCAATAAATGTCATCTCTGTCCCTGGCGACAAGAAAGATGCTCTTATCTGCACCGACAAGATCTACCGAGAAGCAGCAGCCGCAGCAGATCGCAAGACACTTGCCGCTGAAGCTCCCGGGGGGAAGAAGAAGACCAAGTCCGGCAAGAGCTCTGATGCCCAATCCGGCAAGCGCACCTCTTCGAAGTGCTGTGCTACCGTCGAGGACGCACCATCGAGCTCCACCGGCAAGTGTAAGAAGACGAAGGTAGCTCCACCAGAGACAAAGAAGGTGTCCACCAAGGAGGACGGCACTGGTGGTACCTTCACCATCAGTGCCACTCACGACCCTAAATAGGAAAGCGCGCTCGTTGCTTTCCTGCGGGCGAATGTCGACGTGTTTGCTGGCAACCGTCTGATATCCCTGGTGTTCCCAGGAAAGTAATTGAGCACCACCTTGCCGTCTGTCCTCATGCGCGGCCCGTAAAGCAGAAAGTCAGGAAACAGGCAGTGGAGCGCCAAGAATTCATTGTAGAAGAAATCAAGAAGTTGGAAGCAGCAGGCCTTGTCAGAGGAGTGCTCCATCCCACGTGGCTGGCCAATCCTGTAGTCGTGCGCAAGGCAAATGGTAAATGGAGGCTTTGTATCGACTTTACTGATGTTAATAAAGCTTGTCCCAAAGACCCATTTGCCTTGCCGTGCATTGACCAGATTGTTGACTCTACGGCCGGATGTGACTTGCTTTCATTTCTTGATGCATACTCAGGATACCATCAGATCTTCATGGCAGAAGAGGATGAGGAGAAGACCACATTCATTACTCCGTGTGGCACATACTGTTTTGTAGGGATGCCTTTCGGATTAAAGAATGCTGGTTCAACATTTGTGAGGGTAGTCCATGATGCTTTTGAGCCACAGTTGCACAGAAACGTGGAAGCCTACATGGATGACATAGTGGTCAAGAGCAAGGACAGGGCAACTCTGATTCAGGATTTGGACGAAACATTTGCAAATCTGCGCAAAATCAACCTCAAGCTTAACCCCGAGAAGTGTGTGTTTGGAGTCCCCTCCGGCAAGCTTCTCGGGTTCTTTGTGTCTCTGCGGGGAATTGAAGCCAATCCCGACAAGATCAAGGCCATTGAGTAGATTGAAGCACCGAAGCGCGTCAAGGATGTACGAAGGCTTGCCGGCTGCGTGGCTGCTCTCAGCAGGTTTATCTCTAAGTCTGCTGAGCGCGCCCTGCCATTTTTCAAAATTTTGAAAAAGGCAGGTCCAATGAAATGGACTCCGGAAGCGGAGGCTGCGCTGCAGGACTTGAAGAGATACCTGTCCTCCACTCCAATACTTGTAGCACCTAACACTACTAGGAAAAGGGCTATAGATGGAAATGACACTAATGGCACACCAGACAAGTGGTGCGCCATTAGTATATACTAATGGCGCACCACCTTCTGATGCGCCATTAGTGTTGAAACTACTAATGGCGCACCCTGACCACGGTGCGCCATTAGTACCAAATTTTTTTTTGAACTAGTGCGCCTGTCCAAACATACTAATGGCGCATCCCCTGGTGGTGCGCCATTACTAGTTGTAACTAGTAATGGCGCACCATCCAGAAGGTGCGCCACTAATGTTATTTTTTTATTATTGCTTTTATTCCTTTTTTTGCAAAAGTTCTAATGGCGCACCGCCAGGGGGTGCGCCATTAGTAACCTGGATTACTAATGGCGCATTTGTTGCTGGTGCGCCATTAGTAAGTGGGCATCAACAAGATATTTTGGACAGCCTCTCCTCCCACACTCACTTTCTCCCCACTTCATTCTCTCCACCGCCTCCTCCTTGTCTCAGGTGCCTCCTCTTTTTCACCTCATTTCCACCATAGATTCATTCAAATTAAGTGGTTAAGTTACCTTGTTTTGCTAGGTAAGTAAGGGGGGAAGCTATATTTATGTTGATCTCCCTACAACAATGTGCACATGCACTTTTTATGGCCTAGCTAGATCTATGTATGTTCGTGGTGTTGCATATGTTTGTGGTGTTGCATATGTGTTTGTGTTTGGAGGTGTACCGATATTTGAAATGCGATAGTTGCCAATATTTTGCCAGAATGTTGATTCATTTCCGTTTGGGCGAGAATTTTGGCATTAAGCATTCTTTTTGGTCCTATTTTTAGGGAAAGTCATGCCAAATTTTTTCTTGGTTCTAAAATATCGTTTTGCTCTACCCCGCAGGCGACCATGGTCCGCACGATGACCGAAGGCATCGTGAATAGGTTTTTGAGGTCCGCGAAGGCCGAGATGCTTCAAAAGAACGAGACAGAGATAAGATGTCCGTGTCGAAGATGCAAGCTGAATAGCCTTATTGCGGACCCGGATTCCGGGCAGGTGCGGGACCACCTGCTCTTGCGTGGTTTCATGGATGGCTATCGGTGGCAAGGTGATGAAGATGACTATGAAGTCGTCCATGGGGGCCGGGCAAGAAATGAGGAAGGGCAGCAAGACAACCACCGCG
>NC_057798.1:136588178-136622975 GCF_018294505.1 Triticum aestivum | reverse complement strand
ATGATCACGACGGTGATGCTGTACACAGTCATCATGTAGAAGATGCAGGACATGATGATGATGCCGGCGGAGCAGACGACGTTGGACCATCGATGGGCTGGGTGCAGGACCCTCATATTCAAGAGCTGCTTCTCAAGTAGACGGATAACACAAGAGTTGCCGCCCGAGAGAAAGCCAAGATGGATCAACTTGAGTTAGACGCGGTTACTCCATTGTATGAAGGATGCAGGCCCGAGGATACCCGCCTGAAAGTAACGCTCATGGCTCTGGAGATGAAGGTAAAACACAAAATGACTGACGCATGCTTCGACGAGAACATGTCATTTTGGCACGAACGTCTTCCCAAGGGGAACAAGTGCCCGACTAGTTTGGAGGAGGCAAAGAAAATCGTGTGTCCTCTGGATTTACCGCACATGAAATACCATGTGTGAATGAACAATTGCATCATTTATCGGGATGAGCACGCGGAGTCTACCATATGTCCGGTGTGCGCTGTCACTCGATACAAGAAGAGGAAGAAAGCTCCTCGAAAAGTGGTGTGGTACTTTCCGATCACTCCACGTCTACAGCGGTATTTCGAATGTGGTAATTATCTAGGCATCGAGAACCCCGTTGGTCTGCCCGTCAACAGGCACCTCGGCAGGCTCGCTGGATGGGGTCACCGTGAGGGTCGCTGCGAAATGCATGTCGACTTCGAGGGTCGACTCGCCGACTTTGAAAGAGCAAACCTAGTCGCGCTACAACACATAGACGTGGTCGATCCTTGGGTGGTAGAGCACAAAACCTTTATTAAGAAGACGTACAATGACCGAGGCCAACAGAGGACGGACGGAGATATAATCAAAGAGCACAACTCATGTTTTACGCGTTGGTTCAAGCAGAAGCTTCTGTCGTACCCTTTACATGAGGATTCTTCCGCGGAAGAACAACTCATATTCGCCTTGTCACAGGGCGCCGAGCACAACCTGATGACCTATGAGGCGTACGATATCAACGGCTACACATTCTACGCCGAGGCCAAGGACATGAAGAGCGATGGTTATCAGAACTCCGGGGTAACGATGGAATCCTACACCGGTAACGACAAGGACAGATACTACGGAAGGATCGAGGAGATCTGGGAGCTGAGCTACGCTGGAGAGAAGGTCCCGATGTTCCGTGTCAGATGGGCCAAGAACGTCATAAAAGAAGACCGATATTTCACCACGATGGTTATACCCGAAGCCAAATCCAAGACCGCGGGCGCAAATGTCACCGCGAAAAATGAGCCATGGGTACTAGATTCCCAAGTGGACCAATGCTTCTTCATTACCAACCCGCCAAAGCCCAGTCGTGTTGTCGTGAGGAGAGGCAAAAGGAAGATCATCGGAATGGATGGAGTAGCCAATGAGCAAGACTTCGACAAGTACGGCGACCCGAGGATCGAACATGACGACGATGATGAAGTAGCAGCATACACCACAAGAAGAAGCAGGACCACCCTACCTAAAGGACGTCCGTTCCACAGAAGAACTCCATTTGCGAAAAAGAAGGGCAAGAAGATTGTTAACAGATAGCTAGCTAAGATCGATTGTATTTAAATCGCAGCCTTGATTTCTCGATTATATTTCATGGGCACTTTTTGAACTATCATGAATATTTTTAAATTTCATGGACACTCGATCTCGATCCCCCTCCATCTCGATCGCTATCCCACCTCGCCAGATCCGGTCCCCCTCGCCGCCGAGCACCCCCCGCACCCTCGATTCCCCTACTCAACCGCCGCCGCCGACCCCCCGCACCCCTCCCCTACTCAACCGCCGCCACCGACCCCCCGCACCCTCCCCCGCTCCACCGGCATTACTGTTTGATGATATTTTTAAAAAAAATATTGCTGTCTTATAAAAAAAATTACTGTCTTATAAAAAAATTACTGTCTTATAAAAAAAAATTACTGTCTTATAAAAAAAATTACTGTTATGATTTAAACAAGTTTGAACATATTTAAAAACAAATAAGTATGAAACAGCATTTTAAAATGCATAATTTTTTTTTGTGGAGCCTAGGAATCAAACCCAGGACCTCCTGGTGTGAGAACTGGCACCTGACCAGTCGAGCTAGTAGAGGGGAGTTGATGTGGATGAGGTCACGTGGGTGATAACCTGTTGGCTCGAGCGGAAATAAAAAAAATACTAATGGCGCACCAGGCCGTGGTGCGCCATTAGCATGTATATACTTATGGCGCACCGTGGGGTGGTGCGCCATTAGTATTGTGCCCCCCTACTTCGGCCGAGCCCTCGCCCTCGATCCCCTTCCCCTCTCCTGTCCCTCGCCCGAGCCCTCGCCCTTGATCCCCTTCCCCTCTCCTCTCCCGACGCCGCCGCCCCGCCGCCCCGCCGCCCTCGACACCGGCCAGATCCGCCGCCACCTCTGCTCGAGCTGCTCCCATCGACCACGCCGCTGCTCGCGTGCTTCTTCTCTCCCGCGACCCCGCGACCCCGACATCGTCCCCGTGACCACCGTCGTCCCCGCGACCACCGGCCCTCCTCCGCCGCGACGACCAGGCGCCGCCGTCCGCGGACCACCTCGAGCTGTATCCCCGTCCGCGTGAAGATCCCCTCCACTCCGCGGGCAGGGGATCTTCTCCTGCCACTGCAGCTACAAGAGGAGAGGAGCACCGGCCAGCCACCACCGACGGACGCCTCCATCCCCCCTTCCTCCTTCGCCCGCCCGAGTCCTCCCCTTCGACGCCAAGCAAGCAGAGCGGCTCCTCCTCTCCCTCGACGCCAAGCCAGGTGAGCTGCCCCCTCCCCCCTCGGCTGCTTGCTTCTATCCATCCTAACCCTAGCCCCTTCTCCATTGCAGCAGCCCGCCACACTCCTCTCGAGGAGGAGAGGAGAGGAGAAACCCGCGCAGCGCCGTCATTTCCCCCACGGCCTCGGCACCGTCTCCTCCCCTCCAAGCTCCATTGAATCCAAGCTGCTGCTAAGGTGAGCTTTTGCATCTGAATTCTCCTCCTCTCCTCCCCTCGGCACCTATGTACTCATTTTGCATCTGAATTTATTTGGATCCATTGCACCTTTGCGTTACAAATTATGAAACTGATGCAATTTGTCAAATTATCAAAACAGAATTTTGATCTCACACTCTCAAAAACTAGTTCAAAGTAATTCAAACTACTCAATTTATGTGCAAATAGGCAAACGGCTTCAGTTTGACACCAAATTAGCACGGCGTTCAGTTTAATTTGTCACACAAAATTTCATGGATTTTTTTCCTGAAAAACATGTGAAAATAACTTTCTCAACAATCTGCTCCCATTGACTTGCCCCCTCCAGAAACTAACTGTCAATGAGAAAAACAGAATTAGGAATTTCTGATAGGTTCTATGCTTTGTAAAAATAATCGGCAATATTCTCTATCTCTTCTGGATGTCCTACTGCTAACACAATAGATGCTACTGCTTTCTCTATCTCTTTTTACAATTGGTGTAATCTTTGGTTAGTACTGATGGTATGGTAGTATGATTTTCATGGTGGGTGTGGAACCACCTATATATATATATTTACTATGAATGCTTAAGAGCACAGCTGAAATGAGTGAACCAAACGATACTACTTCCATTGGAGCGAGCTAATCCTTACTTATCAAAATTACTTCGCATTGAATGCAATTCGTTTATGAGATTTTCTTTTTGTTGATTTGCAGCGATCCTCTGTTTGATCAAAATTTACTCAGTTCTGTTTTGTCAGGCTGATATTGACTATACTGTTTAGTTTATACACTACTTACCCAGAAAGTTGGTCTTCCTCCTAGCAAGAATATACAGTATTAGATAATACATGATGGACAGTACTACTTGTCTATTTACAATGAGACAGGGGGCCCGTGGTATCATTATGGGGCTGTGCTGCTGTATTATGCCTATAAAAACACTTGTTCGGTCAATTAAACAGGGCATTGAAAATTGACAGGGCATTTTTGTTTTCTGTTGAACCTAAGCAATTTCATACGCTTGACAAAGTTGATGCTTTATTCCTGATGTATAATTTGTTTGTCACATGCTACTGTTGATCCCAAGTTTGATGCATAACAATTGTTGTATGAGTTCTCCAAATGAACAGGAGTACTCCTTTATTTTGATATGAAATCACCATGATAGGTCCACATGCTACTGTTGTCAACATGATAAATAGTTTCAGTTAGTTACCTCTAAAACTATTCTTAATTAACTGATGATTTGCTACAACCAGTGCATGCATGCCTTTTTTCTTCTTCATTTTTAGTAAAGTGCTCTATTCTGGGTCATGGACTTTGTGCCATGGACCAGTGCATGCATGCTGCTGCTGCTGTACTACTTGTCAAGTGATGCTGCTGCTGCTATCTGCGAGTTGTTGCTGCTAGTTTTGATTTTGTCAAGTGATGCTGCTGCTACTTGTGATCTTCTAAAATAACCCCTTTCTCCTGAAACGTTGATTAATTTCCGTTTCGGTTGAGAAATGGGGCACTCCTAGGTCAAGAAAATTAGCAAAGGTCATGCCCAATTTTCTTGACCTAGAAGGTGCCCGATTCTCAACCGAAATAAAAATTAATTTGCTTTAGTGGTTGGATTAGTTTAGTATTTTATTCACACACTCAGACACCCTTGCTTGCCATGTGTGATAGAGAGATAGTGAGAGGAGACAATAAGCTATCTGCAGCTTAATTTGCATTGCATACTAGCTAGATAGCTTTTGTTTTTCAGGACCAACCGAACAATACATACATATACCTGTAGGCACCAGCTTAATTTCCAAGGCAGGACAATTACTTGCTTCATTATATTCATCCATCCATCTATTTTGCATCATGTACAGAACCAAAAATAATCGTTTCCTTTCATCAGCTAGAAAAACTGCCAACGTTTCAAAACTGCAACTTGATGAAGATTGGAGTATATCTTAATAAGTTTACCCTATTGGGGCACATCACATACACACATTTGCTCAAGTCCACTCTGGCCCATGTAGAGCTGAAACCCAGTTTAGTTCCTTGTATCACTTGTCACTGAAAACCGTTTGATTGTTTTCACGGAAATGATTTACAAGTTCAGCAAGTGATGAGGTGTGAGAATAACATATTCATTAGGGTAGGCGTCTCCTGCCCTATGCTGAATGTGGTGCAATTTTCGACGCAGATTCATAATTTGCAGCTTAGCTTATCTCTTGGCCCTCCAATTAAAATATAGGGGTTGACCTTCACCACGGCCGAAGCTTCTCTGCATCTATATATAATGGACATTCCCTAGCTTCTGAACAATCAACACAAAGCAGCAGGCCTGAGTGTCTCCAATAGTCATCCTTGTGTTTGTGTAGGTTTTCTTTCCTTGGTCCATTGAGCCTTCATTCATGGTTATGAATGATATGCAATGATCAGCCTGCTAGCGTTTATCCTCTCTGCGTGTTTGAACACCCTGCGGTGTAGTAAAAAGTAATTACAGATACACTCACCCACATAAGTATTCAACACAATGAAAAAATAGTACAAATTAAGGAAAGGCAATACCATTTCAGACGCTTGTCTTCTAAAAAGAAGAGTGAACTTTCTAGACACACCCCTCAAGAACTAGGTTACCCTGAGATCGTGGACTTGGACCTTAGCAACAACACACTAACAGGTTCTATCCCAAAACACCTAGGCAATATCACAAACATCTCTCAATTGTTCCTTGACAATAACCAACTTTTTGGCGACATTCCTCGAGAATTAGGTTATTTGGTCAACTTAGAGATCTTGTTCCTTGACAATAACCAACTTTTTGACCAAACTTTGTTTCTATTTAGAGAGAAACATGGCCCACAATGATGAGGCCGGGGGTTCGGGCGGCAAGGCATTCTGGGAGCTGTCCCAGGAGATGGAGGAACAACCTCACTTGTATGAGGCCGCCGCCTTCCCCACCGATCCTGAGACCACGGATGGTGCCGCCGAGGATGACCACACTGATGCCACCACTGATGGTGCCGCCGAGGATGCCACCACTGATGATGGCGGCGCACGCACAGATGGCAGCCAACCGAAGAGGCAACGGAAGGACCGGCGCCCGATCGTGCTCCGCACCCTCAAGGAGGAAGTTACTGAAGTGGACTCCAACGGGAATCCAACGGCGCCCGAACGAATAGTCAAGGGGTACTCGCTTCAGCTCGGGTGCATTGTCCGGAGCACCGTCTTGATCAACACCGAGAACCTGAGGCATCCTGACCGAGGGAATTTGCGCAACCTCCTCTTCACGAAGCTGCACGAACGATACAAGTTCCCCGCTGAATTTGAAAACACAAGCCTCAAAGGGAATAAAGTGAACAATGCTGCCCTCACGAAGATGAGCAAGGCCCTGTCTACTTGAAAAAGCAATGTGAAGAGAATGATCGAGAAAGGTGAGAGTTATCAGAAGATCAAGGAGAAAAATCCTTCGATCACCGAAGATGACTACAACGACTTCAAGATCAATTGCTCGAGCACCGCAAGCTCCCAATCAAGTGAGTGGGGGAAACAAATGCGGGAGCTGAACATAGGGGAACACACACTCGGTCCCGGCGGTTACAGAGTGGCGGAGCCTATATGGGACAAGGAGGACGCGGACCGTGCCGAGCAAGGCCTACCGCCCCGCTTCGAGAAATACAGCGGTAACAAGCAGACTAGGAACTATGTCAGGGCCCAGTACAAGGAGGACCCGATAACAAAGGAGCTTACCACGGATCCGAAGACCAGGGCGCTTGAGCTTGTTCTGGTAAGGAATACACCCCCGCGTAATTAGCTCCATATGGTTGCATTCTAATTAATGAAGCCAAATTTCTAAATGGTTCACATTCCTTCCGCAGGCGACTGAAAGCAGTAGCGCGGAGTCGACTAAGAGCAACCCTTGGGACACCACTCTAAATAGGGGGTTGAATGTAATGAAGAACAAGGATAAGCTCAGTAAGCCGACGTCAGCTGGTCGTGTGGCCGGCAAAGGCTTGTCGACAAAATGGGGGTCATACTATACCGCTGGTGTGCAGAAGGAGAAAAAGACCAGCTCGGAAAGCCAGGAGCGAGAGGTTCAAGAACTCAAGGCACAGGTGGCGCGGATTCCGGAGATTGTCCAAGAGCAAGTGGAACAACGACTCGGAGCGACGATCACCGCCCTTGTGCCTACCTTGATCTCGGGGTTGAGTGCGTGGATTGCGGGCGGCCAACAGGGGCCGCCCCCGATTCCTAGCTTCACGGCCAGCAACTCGCATAATGCGATGGCGGGGCCATTGGTGCCTCCGGCGGAGGCGACATTGGTGTCTCCGACGCCGGCACGGGAGCTTAATGCACCCGGGTGTACGCCGGCCGGCACCTCTTCAGCAAGCGGCCCCTCCGTCAACTGCACGCCCGCCGTTGGCGGTGCCTCGACATTAGCCGAGCTCGACGCCATCATCACGGTAACTAATTAAGCCTCTCTCGGCCGAGGACTTCATCTCCTTGCCTTTGACTGGGCATCCCTGACGCCCTACATGTTTTCGCAGGGCACCGCCGATGTTCCGTGCACTCTCCTCCACTTCGTGAACAACGAGTTGGTCGATGTCGCCAAGGGCAAAATCGTTCAACCGGGCAACCCCTTGTTCCACAGTACCCAGATGCCACCCAACTTGTTTAGGGTTCAACTGGTTCGGGGCCAACGATGAAGACGTGATGACCCTCAGCGCCTGCCTGAGCTGGCCCCTGCTTTGGCCGAAGAGCCAGATTCGTTTGGGGGCGGGGGACACCACCCCAAAGACAACACCGCCAGTCGTGCCGGCGCCAAGTCGGCCCCATGGCAACACCGCCGTAACGGTGCCGGACATCCCTATGCCACTGGATCCAAACATGCATATGGCACAGGATCAGAACGACGACGACGACGATGATGATACATTTGGCAATGTTGATCAGTACTTTGCCGAGCATGGGTACGATGGCGACTTCATGGGGCCTCCTTCTCAAGAACCAAACCCAAGAAAAGACGTGTGCGATCTAGCTCGTACCGCGGAGAAGCCAAGTTGCAACAGGCGCCGTCTGGCGTTCAGCTCTTAGGAGACGCCTCCAGCTGCCGACTTCACCGAGCCTCAGATAGGCGAGGTGCGAAATATTATCAGCCCCAACACACCCAAGAAGGCGGTCTCTGAGCAGAACTCGGTCCCATTACAGGAGAAGAAGAAGGAACGCAAAAGAAAGACTAAGAAGGGTGCGAGCCAGCCGGCACCGAGTACGATCCGTGCTCAGGATGGGCTACCTTCACCGCAGGATATCTCGAGGAGGGTGCATGTGGCGGGTAGGGCAATGCTACCGACAAATATGCTCAATGCTGCAACCGGTGCTATGCGGAGTCTGCATGACAGTGTTCTTGCTTTGGAGAAGCGGCGTCTCAGAGAGAAGGATGTGGCATACCCGGTTTTTGCGGCCAAGGTGCCAGAGGGCAAGGGCTTTGTTGATAACTCCATCGGGCGTACGATTGTCCTGCGTTTTGATGACATCCACGCTATGTTGAACCTTCATCCGCTGCACTACACCTTCGTTCGGCTATTTTCGCTGAGTATGGAGATGCGGATCATTCGCGACAAGACCCCGGACATCGTGATAGTCGACCCCTTCTACATGCGTGCCAAGATCTTGGGCAGCGCTGGGGACCGGCAAGTCGCGAGTTCTTACCTCGAAGGCGTCATTCTGGCAAACCAAGATAAGGATAACTTCCTCGTGCCTTACTTTCCCGAGTAAGTCCTCCCCTCAACCGGCCCGTAACATATGAATTCTTACATTTCGATCGTTTTTCTTTTAACATTCTGTGTTTTCTGTAGTGACACACGTTGCACGCTCATCCTCCTAAGCCCCAAATATTCTATGGCCACGTATTTCGACCCGGACCGTCAGTCGAACGTAGACTACACAAATGTCAAGAAGGTTCTTGATGATGTTCTCCCCGGCTACGCCCAATCTGGAGGCACCTTCACCAGGCCTATTCGTAAGTACGGCAAGCACGTGTTCTCCCACAATACGACGTTCTGCTGCGTCAAGCAGCCGCCTGGCGGTCAGAAGGGTGCCTACTACGCCATCCATCACATGCGGGCGATCGTACGGGACCATCATCAACTTCTTCTACCGAGTAAACTCAAAGATTGGGCCGCGAGCGTGTCGGCAATCCAGGACGCGGACCTCCGACAAGAATTCTTTCGCATCCAGTCGGAGTTTGCGGAAATCATCCATCAAGATGTCCTTCGTACCTCGGGGCAGTTCTACCTCAGAAATCAACCGTCCAACAGTGACATCGACACAATGCTACAAATGCAGGATGACAACGCCCGTTCTTTCATGACTCCCACGATAGACGGCGGCTTCATCCACGCTCCGGTCCCTTGAGTCGAGTTGTCTAGTTCTGAAACATCGATTGGCTCATGTTGTAATTAAACTTTAATGAACTTGTAGTATGTCTCTTTGGTTTCGAGAGTCGTTCAACTTAGATGTAATCGATGCTATTAATGTCTTGCTTTTCTCTTCCGATCGTTCTGTTGCATACTTATATATTGCTTATGTATTGTCTGTGAATTGGTATTAACGTTTCGTTTGGCTAGTGCATAACGATGCTGACGTATGTCGTGTACAAGGGTAAGGTTCCCGGAGTCTACGATGACTGGGAGGAGTGTCGGAGACAGGTTCACCATTCAGCGGTAACAGTTAGAAAGGGTACACCACTAGGGCCGAGGCCGAATCTAGATACGCCCGCTATCTAGCGGGAGAGGGGAGGGAGCGTTGGAGGAACCGGATGAAGACGAGTTTCATCGTGATGATGCTCATCGTGATGACCGCAGCTCTCTTCTATGTGATGGTAGTTTAGATGATCGATATCGACTTGTAATGTCAAGACAGACTCGCTACTCGCGGTCTCGAGACTTGTAATATAATGTTCTATCTTTGTTTGGTGTTTTCGATTCGGAGACTAATATGATGAATTGTATTCGGAGACTAATATGATGAATTGTATTCAAAGACTAATCTTCTATTGTATTCGATGAATCTGTTGTTGATGTGTGCTGTCTATATTTTGTCAAACTATACATTTTGTAACCTGTGCAAAAAACAGAAAATAAAAAGATAAAAAAACCTAATATTCATACTAATGGCGCATCACAGGACAGTGCGCCATTAGTATGACAGTGCATACTAATGGCGCATCACTGGGTAGTGCGCCATTAGTATGCCGCGGTTACTAATGGCGCATCCAGTGGTGGTGCGCCATTAGTATGCCAAAGCACCTGGGTGTACATGGCCCCTGGGAGGCATACTAATGGCGCACGCTGGCCTATACTAATGGCGCACCCGCGGTGCGCCATTAGTATACCAGATACTAATGGCGCACCAGGTGGTGCGCCATTAGTAAAAATTACTAATGGCGCACCACAGATGCGCCATTAATGGCCATATTAGGTGCGCCATTAGTAGGGGTTTTTCTAGTAGTGTAAGCCACAAGAGAAGTTGTTGTTGTATTTAGCGGCAACCAATCAAGTGGTTAGTGTTGCGTTAGTAGCAGAGAGGGAGGCGGATGATGAGCCAGCGACCGCGGCGGATGCATCCACCGACAAGCAGGGGGCTTCCTCGACAAGCTCTGGTCTCGACAAGGATGGATCTGCGCAGGCACAGGAGGAGAAACAGAAGAAAATGGTGCAGCGCCCAGTTTACTTTGTCAGTTCCCTTCTGCAGGGAGGTAGGTCAAGGTATTCTGGTGTGCAGAAATTGCTTTTCGGCCTTCTCATGGCCTCGAGAAAGCTGCGCCACTACTTCCAAGCACATGAGATCCAGAAGCAACAGGCAGGATTTTCGAGTGGGCTCTGGAACTATCAAGCTTTGGCCTCAAGTTTGAGAGCACTTCAACCATCCAGAGCCGAGCATTGGCAGAGTTCATAGCAGAGTGGACGCCAACACCAGATGAACAAATTCCAGAAACGAGCATCCCCGTCAAGGAAGCAAGCAATGAATGGATCATGTACTTTGATGGTGCCTTCTCGCCGCAAGGCGCCAGTGCGGGCGTACTACTTGTCGCACCCACCGGAGAACACCTCAAGTACGTGGTCCAGATGCACTTTCCCAAGGAACAAGCGACAAACAATACTGCAGAGTATGAGGGATTGCTTGCCGGTCTCAGGATCGCGGCAGACCTTGGGATCAAGAAGCTCATTGTCAGCGGTGACTCGCAGCTTGTCGTCCGCCAAGTGAACAAGAATTATCAGAGTCCGTTGATGGAAGCCTACGTTGATGAGGTGAGAAAGTTGGAAGAGCATTTTGACGGCCTACAGATGGAGCATGTTCCGAGAGCTCAGAATGACATTGCCGATGGCCTGTCGAAGTGCGCTGCACTTAAGTTAGCTATGGAACCAGGGATGTTTGTGCTCAAGCTGACTCAACCGTCTGTGACACCATCAACTGGACAAAGCAAGAAGAGGAATTTGGTTTCTGGTGACTATTTTCCAGCAGAGCTCCCTGAAGCCGCCGCCAAGAAGGTCCCCAAGATCAACACCAAGAGTGCTGAGGAGCAGTCTGCTCCGACAAGCCCTAGGGTTTGTTTCGTTGAAGCAGACGCTCCCGACAAGTCTTGCTCCGGCAAGCTTGCCGGGGAACATCAAGCTCCGGCTGAGACGCACGTTCTTGCCATAGAAGCGGATGTTCCCGCAGCAGCATATGTGCCTTTAGTCCTTGTTGTCGAGCCGCAAGCTCCAGCATGGGCACAGCAGATCGTCCGTTTTCTTCAGATAGGAGAACTTCCCGAAGAGCAAGAAGAAGCGGAGAGAGTAGCCCGGCAATCAATTATGTACCAGTTTGTCGATGAAACACTGTACAGAAGAAGATTCAATGGCGTGAAATTGAAGTGTATTCCCCGGGAAGATGGATAGAAGCTGTTGGCAGAGATACATGGAGGCATATGTGGTCAGCACATTGGCGCAAGAGCACTTGCCGGCAAAGCATTCCGACAAGGCTTCTTTTGGCCGACAACCCTCCAGGATGCAACTGCACATGTAACCAAGTGTGAAGCGTGCCAGTTCCATTCCAAACAGATACATCAGCCAGCTGAAGCTCTCCAAACGATCCCTTTATCCTGGCCATTTTCGGTCTAGGGGCTCGACATCCTCAGCCCTTTTCCCCGAGCTATCGGGGGCTTTGAGTACTTGTACGTTGCAATCGACAAGTTCACAAAGTGGCCAGAAGTGGAAGCAGTCAGGAAGGTGACAGCACAGTCAGCAGTCAAGTTCTTTAGGTCGATTGTTTGTCGTTTCAGAGTCCCTAACAGGATCATCACCGACAACGGCACACAATTCACGAGCCGCACCTTCATGCAGTATGTTCAAGATCATGGCGCCAAGGTCTGCTTCGCTTCTGTTGCTCACCCGAGAAGCAACGGTCAAGCGGAGAGGGCAAATGCTGAAGTGCTGCGCGGGCTCAAGACCAGGACTTTCGACAGGCTGCACAAGTGCGGAAAAAACTGGATTGAGGAGCTGCCGGTGGTTTTTTGGTCGATCAGGACGACGCCAAATCGAGCCACTGGCCAGACACCTTTCGCTCTAGTCTATGGAGCAGAGGCAGTTCTCCCCACGGAACTCGTATACGGATCGCCTCGAGTGCTCGCTTACGATGAGCTTGAGCAAGAGCAGCTACGACAAGATGACGCGCTACTCCTTGAGGAGGATCGTCTTCAGGCTGCTGTACGAGCTGCTCGATACCAGCAAGCTTTGCGCCGCTACCATAGCCGCAAAGTTAATGCCAGAAGTCTCGAGGAAGGCGACCTTGTTCTTCGGCGCATTCAATCCGCCAAGAATTCCAACAAGTTGACGCCGAAGTGGGAAGGCCCTTATCGGGTGAAACGAGTCACTAGGCCTGGCGCTGTCCACCTTGAGACCGAAGATGGCTTTCCGGTGAGCAACTCCTGGAACATTGAGCATCTTCGTAAGTTTTACCCGTAAGGCGCGGTTGCCGGAACCTGTTCCGGCAACCACCTTTTGTACAAGTCTTGCCGCTGTTGCATGTAATCCTATGTACAAAGTCGGGCGCAGACCCCGTGCATAAATAAAGCTCATGTGCTCGGCACATCTTGTCAAAATTCATGCTTTCTATTTTTTGCATGTGTTATCTGACACTTTGTGCAGCACCTGCCCCCGGTAAGCAATAACGAGCCTTAAGGCTCCATATCTTTATTTTCTCTTCTTTCTTTTTCTCAAAAGGAAGGTTCTCTCGCCCACAAGTTTGCCGGGGGGGGGGGGGAAGGAGAAGATAATGGTGTGGACCAGGCATCGTTCAAGGAAGTTTCGCCTAGCCGGGACGCAAACGACAAAAAAGCTAAGTCGCCAAAGTTTGAGCAATCAGTTTAAAAATTTTCTTAAGTTATCTTACTCGAACGACCGTGCTTTGTATGGAAAACCTGTGCGCGGAGGAACCAACTCGTAGCTAGTTGCGCCCTTACTTTGTTTCGAGTCCGCTCAACAACTTAAGTGTGCTGCGACTAGTTGCGACAAGGTTTCTTGTCGGTAGCGGCACTCCCAGCAGGCTGCTGATGTTCCGCACTCAGCGCTCGCGGCAAGGGTGCCTGCGCCGGCAAGTTCCCTAAAAAGCGTAGGGCAAAAACATACAAAGGAAAGGATCAAGTAAAGGAAATAACATAGCAATCGATACCCAGAATAAAAGTTATATTACAAGATAACTTGTCACAGCTCTAATAGATTGTTCTCGTAACATGACTAGCAGCGGCAAGAAAAGGAGAAAACAGGCGGCCTAATCTACGTGATCGCCGTCAACCCTCCTGACTTCATTTTGTCCACAATGAGTGCGACAAGGGCCTTGAGCTCTTCTAGATCAGCATCCGCCGGCAGCTTCCTGAGGACGTTGGTGAGGTTGAGGCCTGGGTTGCGGAAGGCCACCTTCACCAACACCTTCTGCAGAACTCTCGCATAGATCGTGCATGACTCGTCGGCCAGCTGCTTTGGGATCCTTTCCCGGAGTTGCTGGAGGGCCGTCGCCACGCCCTTGAAGAACAGAGTGAGCTTGGCGCTGGGTTGGAGGTTCTCATCAGAGGAATACTCGAAACCCTCCATTCCCAGCTGCGCCAGCTCCTCATCGATGACTGCGGCGATGTTGACGAGGCCCTCTGTCCAGAGCTCCACAGTCTCCCTGAAGGTGTTCTGGGTTTCGGCGGCCCTTGTCAGCAGCGCTTCGTTGGCCTTGATCGCCTCCTTCAAGGCCACCTCCCGCTCCTTGGCGCCGTCCAGCCTCTCGGTCAAGGTAGCCAGTTTCAACTTAAGATCAGCGTTGGTGTCCTTGGCGGTGCTCAGCTCCCTGCCCTTCTCGAGGAGACGACCCTGCAGCTCGCCATGGGCGTGGGCGTCCTTCTCGCGCTCACGCTGGAGCGCGGCAAGCTCTTCATTCCTCGCCTTGAGATCGGCATCCAGCTGCGTCGCCTTCGTCTCCAGCTCCTTCTTGGTGGCCTCAGCAGCTGCGGCAGCATCCTTTGCCTCCTTGAGAGCCCCGCCAAGTGTTTGCTCTCGCGCGACAAGCTCCTGCTTGTAGCTGTCCAGATTGACTTTCCGCTGCGTCAACTCACCTTCCCGCGTGGACAGCTGCTCGGCGGCAAGCCGCTGTTGCTCTTCAGCTTCAGCCTTCTCGAGAAGGAAGGCTTTCCGCGCCTCGACGAGCTGCGCCCGCTCCTCTGCAATTGACCGCAGAGCCTCCTGATTGTGTTCCCGGAGCTCCTCCACGCGCTTCTCAATATCTGCTCCTGCCTGCGTGACAAGCGCTTCCCGGGATTCCACTTTGGCTTGTCGGGCGCGGTAGAGCGACACCAGCTTCCGGAGCAGCTGCTCCTCCTCAGACTCGCCGCTGCTGCTGCTCGGTGCGTCAACCAGTGTCAGCCCAGTGGAGGCGAGCACCTCTCCATCAAACGTCTCTCCTTCAACCGGCGCCCTGGAGCTTGAAGCCCAGGGGAGCTTGATGAAGACACCGTCGCCGGCCTTCAAGTAGGCGTCGGGCTGGGGCTCTTCGGAGCCTGGCGCTGCATCAGCGGCGGAGGGATCGGTGGCCGGCGTAGCGCCTTGCGCTCCTGTGGCCTCAGGGTCGTCAGTGCGATCGCCGGACCCCTCGCTAGGTCCTGCGCCAGCAGCTTTGGCGGCCTCTTAGTCGGCAGGATCATCAGCGCCGGCCTCTTCTTCGGTGACGGCGGCATCATCAGTGTTGCCACGCGCGTTCTCCTCGCCGGTGGCCTCGGTCTCCATCGGCTCCGTGAAGGGTGGATCTAAAGGACGGAAGAGGGAGAAAAGTCAAGCAAATGTCCAAAAAGAAAATCAGAAGAAGAACACAAGGGAAGTTTTCAAGCAAGAGGATTACCTGTGCTGGGCTTTGTAGTCATACGCTCCACCACTGGAGGGTCGCTGGTGCCGTCCCTTGCCGGAGAACTGTCCCTTGCCGGAGAACGCTCCCTTGCTGGGGAATCCTCCCTTGGCGGCGTAGTTGAAGCAGATAGCATCTCGGGGGCGGCTTCCGGTTGCTCCTGGTGAGGATGTTCTGCTCCTACACAAATCAAGAGACAGATATCAGCAAATAAAGAGCACCCATGCGCGCCCAACAACTGGAAGTAAACAGACACTTATGCTGGGGGTTGCGCTGGGGGCTGCTTCGGAGAGTAGTTGCCGGGTCCGGCAAGGTGGTCTCGGGCGCACCCCCTGCTGTCGCGGTGGGCTCGTCCTCGATGATAATCACCGGAGCCTTGGCTCTCTTCGCCGCTCTCTAGGCCAGGGTCCTGAAAAGGAAGGAGTTCAGAGTAAAGCCAATCAGATGCAAGAACAAAAATAGCAAGGATTGAAGAACTACAAATACAACAAAGAAGCTTACTCTTCTTCTTCCTCGTCGGAGCTGAGTGCGGAGAGGTCGAAGTCAGGCCCACCTTCAGCGCGACGAGGCGGAGGAGTAGGTTCCCTTGGCCGCTTGGCGGGGGCAGCGGTGGTGGTCTGGGACGACCCCGCACCGGTTGTCGCAGCGGCGCGAGGCGCTCCCGTGGCAATAGTGCTTGTCGCGGCGGAGCGTGTCGCGCGGCGTGACGGCTGTTGACCCGTCTGCCGCCCTGCTACATCCCCGGCCTTGCGGAGATGCCTTCTTGGTGGAGCTGGGGGCTGCGCTGCGGGCTCCGCTTGCGGCAAGCTGCCTGGAGATGGCGGGCCGCTCGCACCCTCAGCGGGCTCGCTCGACTCGGCGTCAGGCGCGGCAAGCTCTTCCTCGCCGTCAAGCCATTCTCGCTCGGCAAGGCTTGCCGCCTCTGCCTCCTCCGGTAAACCCGAACTCACCCGCGGCAGCGGCTGCCGCCGCCTCTTCTGCCCTGGTGGCGATGCGCTGCATCTCCTCCTCAGTGGTGTCGCGGGTGAGGCTCCTCTGTTCATCGGCGCGGACCACTACCTCCACTAGCCCGTCGAAGAACTGCTGCACAACGTCGTCCGCAGGCTCCTGCCAAGTGGGGACGATCCCATGGGAGTCGCACTGCGGCATCATTGCGCGGATGCGGTCGAGCGAAGAATTATTGCACAGCGGAACGACACCTGCCGGCAACCTGAACCATTCGGGATGCTGAGGGTCGTGCTTGAACAACTCCTTGAGCATCGCATCCAGCTTCAGCACAGTGAAATTGAAGTTGAGGCCCGGGCGCAGCCTCATGATATCCGCCGGACCCCTGAATTCCCAGGCGGGTCTCCTCCTCTCTTGGAGGGGGGCGATGCGGAGGCGAAGAAAATCCGCACCAACAGTGCCTACAGTGAGCCCGGCAAGCCTGAGACGGAAGATCCGGGTGGTGGCGATCTTCAGCTTGTCGTTGTCTGCGGCCAGGGCGCTCCAATCGCCACCGCGCACTACTGGGGCTTGGCGTAGGATGGTGAATGGCTGTGGGTTTTCCTCGACGATCCAGCACCATTCTGCTCTCCACTCATCCCATTTGCTGCGGAGCTCGCCCTCCAGATACGTCTCCTTCTTTCCGGCTCTCGAGATCCAAGCGATTCCGCCGGATAAGGGCTCTCCTCTTTCGACCCAAGGCATGAAGTAGTGACGGAAGAGGGCTACATTTGGGTGGACTCCGATAAAGTTTTCACAGAGATGTGCGAAAACCGCCATGGTCAGGACATCATTGGGGGTGAAATCAAGGAGGTGGAACCCGTAGGTGTTCATGATATCGCAGAAGAACTCAGAGAAGGGCGGGCAGAGCCCGTAGTAGAAGAACAACACGAAGAAGGGGTATCCGCTTGGAGCCCATTTCGAAGCGGAGGCGGAGAGTACCTTCGTGCGCGGATGCGCTCGCGTCTCCGTCGACCAGAAGAGATAGTGTCATTCCCTCAGCTCCGCCGCGGCGAGCTCGGAGGGGAAAGTTGCCCGCTCCTTTCGCAGCGCCTCAAGCCGCAGTGCCTAGGCCGATTTCACGCCCTTCCCGGCTTTCGGAGCCATGGCGGAGGAGGTGTGGGAGATCGAAGGCGTTGGTGGCGACGGCGGCGATGGGGGGCGGAGCGCTGCTCTCTTTCGGCTTTGGAAGCGGAGGGGAGCGGCGGAGATTTCTGAGATTGGAACCGCAAATGGCGAAGGTGGGGGAACTGCCCCTGTTTCCCCTGCTTATAAAGAGGAGGAGGCGAACGTTACGCTCTTTCCGAATAAAGAACCACCCACGATCTCTCCCACGACGCCGCATTCGACGCGTGCCGTTAAGGGAAAGCGCGGTGGGTACGGAGTCAGATACAGCGTGACCCAGGCCGCGCATGCCCGTGCCCTGTTTTGGGCCTGGCCCAACAGCGCTCGGCACCGTGTGTGGCCGAGGCCCGGGGGCTCCTGTCGGTGTACTAGAGTAGGGGTACCCTAGTATCCCGAACTTGTGCACGGGCAGTCGCAGCACCCCGCGGCAAGGCTTGCCGGGTGACCGCCAAGGTCCTCCCTTGGTTCCTTTGGAGCCATTCAAGAACAAAGTGTTTAAGCAGAGAAGACAAGGCCCCGGCAAGAGGAGCTTGGCCGGGAAGGTCAAGGCCCCCGCAAGAGGAGCTTGCCGGGAAGGCCAACCAAGGCATTTCAAGGAACTTGCCGCAACGCGCCTCGCGTCCCGGCAAGGCCCGGTGAGCGACAAGCTTCCGGACGCGACAAAGACAACGACCGCGGCAAGGCGCTTGCCGCGGCAAGGCTACCACTCTGTACCCGCGCTCCAGCACATCCACCCACGTGTCGCCCTGAGACCTCCAGGCGCGCGTGGCAAGAGGCTATGCAGCTAAGCGGTGCGAAGTGGCAAACGGAGATGACGAGATGGCCATCGTGGCGAACGGTGGTGCCCCTAACGGTCATTGCACTGTTTGGGCGACGCAGACGGGCATTTAATGCTTTTGTCCCCTGCCGTCAGAGTTAGGTACGATGCACTGTAGAGGTAGCTCTACCAACCACAAATCTTTTTACGCTTTTACCCTTGCCTGCGTTGCCACCTGTCGGTGACCCCTTGAGCATATAAAAGGAGGCCCATGTGCAACATAGAGGGGGGGTTCGAAGCATTCGAAACTAGAACACACTCACGCTCTCAAGCAAGAACGGAATACAATCACAAAGCAGCAGTAGGAGTATTATCTCTCCGAAGAGCTCCGAAGCTGGGTAAAATCGCTCGTATGTTTTGCCTCGATCTGCTCTTCGTGCGATCTCTGCCCCCCGCCGGACTGAAAGGGGCCCCGGTCCCATAGGTGTTCGTTTCCCACGACAATAGGACTTTGCAAACTTCTAGTGAACCTATTGCTGAACCACCTGAGTATCCAAATGACATCTTTGTTTTTGATGCTGAAACACAATCAGGTGATGAACATGAACCTAGTGATAATGTTAACAATAATGTTCATGTTGATGCTCAACCTAGTAATGATAATGATGTAGAAGTTGAACCTACTGTTTATCTTGATAACCCACAATCAAGGAATCAACGTTATGACAAAAGAGATTTTGTTGCTAGGAAAAACCGTAAAGAAAGGGAACCATGGGTTTAGAAACCCATGCCTTTTCCTCCGAAACCATCCAAGAAAAAGGATGATGAGGATTTTGAGCTCTTTGCTGAAGTGATTAGACGCATCTTTTTGCGTATGCGATTAACTGATGTGCTCAAAACAAATCCTTATGCTAAGTATATGAAGGATATTATTACTAATAAAAGAAAGATACCTGAAGCTGAAATTTCCACCATGCTTGCTAATTATACTTTTAAGGGTGGAATACCAAAGAAACTTGGAGATCCCGGAGTGCCTACTATACCATGCTCCATTAAAACAAGTTATGTTAAAACTGCTTTATGTGATCTTGGAGCCGGTGTCAATGTTATGCCTCTCTCTTTATATCGTAGACTTGACTTGAATAAGTTGACACCTACTGAAATATCTTTGCAAATGGCTAATAAATCAACTGCTATACCTGTCGGTACTTGTGAGGCTATGCTTGTTGTAGTTGCAAATGTTACTATTTTAACGGACTTTGTTATTCTTGATATTCCCGAGGATGATAGTATGTCTATTATTCTTGGAAGACCTTTCCTTAATACTGCAGGGGCTGTTATTGATTGCAACAAAGGCAATGTCACTTTTCATGTTAATGGCAATGAGCACACGGTACACTTTCCGAGGAAACAACCTCAAGTTTATAGTATCAACTCTATTGGAAAAATCCCATCGATTATATTTGGAGCTTTTGAATTTCCTCTCCCTACTGTCAAGAAAAAATATGACATTCTTATTGTTGGGGATTTTCATATCCCCGTTGAGGTAACTTAGTGTTATTCGAAATTTCTCCGGTTCCGTGATTATTCGGAATGAGTTTGTTAACAAGACTTGATCAACCTTGTTAGTGGGTTCATTTTGATGATCACGAGATAGATGAAACTAGAAGCACAACCTTCTGTACCCTCTTTATATTTTTTGTTATTTAGTAGAAATAAAGTAAAATAATATTTTTCTGTCTGTCTCCTGACTTATCCGTGCAATATAAAAATATCCCGAAAATAAAAGTCCTCAGAATGCCATGCCAATTTAATATGATTTTTTTGGGAATATTTGAGGATTTATTGTGCAAAAATTACCGCGGGGGAGCTGCCACCTGGCCACGAGGGTGGAGGGCGCGCCCTACCCCCCTGGGCGCGCCCCCTGCCTCGTGGGCCCACGGTGGCCCTCCTCCACTTATCCCTGCACCCATCTTCTTCCTCTGTCTCGCACAAACCCGAAAAACCAACTCAAGCTCGTGTTCCAGCCTCTTTTGCTGTGATTTCCGATCTCCTTGCTCAAAGCACCTCTCGCAAAACTGCTTGGGGAGATTGTTCCTTGGTATGTGACTCCTCCATTGGTCCAATTAGTTTTTGTTCTAGTGCTTTATTCATTGCAAATTTGTGCTGCATAGGTGACCATGTTCTTGAGCTTTCATGTCAAATTTATATGGTTCCAAGTAGTTCTAATGCTTGATATATGCCCTAGGCACTTGTGGGAGTTGTTGCTATCAATTTTATTGAAGTTGGTTCACTTTTATTTGAAGTTACTAAAAAATTTAGAATTATTTTCAGAGAAAACAATATTCTTAGGAAGATGTTCCAAGGTGGTTCCTCAAGGAAGAAAGGCCCCAGGCTTGCAATGTGTGATGGTGACGAGGAACCACCAAGAGACGCACTCGTGAGGCCCTGTGAATGGCCTTTGGAAAATTTTATGAATCAAGTGGGAATTAAAGAAGAATTCTACGCATATTTGCATAATGCCGGTCTTGAGGACTTTGAAGCTGATAAATGCCCACAGTATCATGACCTCACAAGTTCATTTGTGGGGAGGTTTGATTTTTCATCTTTGCGTAATTCTCCTTCAGTCATGTTTGACATTTATGAAAAATCATACAACATGGACTTAGAGGATTTCACTCTTGCATGCAAACTTCCATCTTGGGGTAGTATCAGGGATCCCCCTAAATCTGAATATAGAGACTTTCTTACTAGAATAACTGTGGGGGAATATAGAGATATATCGCAGGCCACTATAGGGAGCATTCACTTTCCTGCTATACATTATTTTGCTCTCTTCATTGGTAGATGTATAACTGCTAAGGATGAAGCATGTCACATGTGTGCCCCTGATGTCAGCATTCCCAGAAGTGCTGTGTTAGGAGACCAATCTTATCATGTGGGCGCCATTGTAGCTCGTAGGTTGCATCACAATGGGCATAACGGAGATTTCTTTGGATGATTTTATGCAACCCGCTTAGCTAATTTTCTTGATGTAGACATTCGTGAGGGTGATATGGAGTTACCCACTTCTTATTTAGATCTTGATTCTATGTTTTCCCACCAGTTCATTGAGAGGACTGGCCCACCTTTCCAGTATCGACTAGTCTTTAACAAACGGCATGTGGTCCATGTTGCTCTTCCTGCTCCTACCTTCTTTGATTTTCAGGTGAGAGGAAAATATATTATTACCAGGGAAGAGGCAGATGAGTACGAGAGAAGAGCGGAGGCAGCTCGACACCACGCTGCAGCTCAGGAGGCGGTAGCCGCTGCATCGCAGTACGACCCCGGCTACACCTACGGGTATCAGCCAGGCCATCCCTGGCAATAGACCAACTTAGGCCAAAAGCCTAAGCTTGGGGGAGTACGTATTTCCCACCGACATTACATTCATGTTCACACACACTCATTGCTAGATGTCGGTGCTCATACTCTTTCACTGTAATATCCATGTTAGTTTAAATTTATTTTTCTAGCTTTCTTCCTGTGTTTGATAAACTTTAAGAAAAACCAAAGAAATCAGTTAGTTTACTTTTCATGCTTGTAGTAGAATTAAAAAGAAAACCCAAAAATATTTCCCGTTCTTCTTTTTACTTTTTGGGAGCTTTCTCGTGTAAATAGTTTTTATTTCTTTTCCTTTCATTGGGGGTCGAGAAGACCATATTGAAAATGCTTAGTGGCTCTCATATGCATGATCGTTTATTTAACTTAGAGCCCATATTACTTGTCTTCTCTCTTGAGTTGAATGCTTGCAGATTCCAGCTTAGTCCAATGCATTATACACACCGTTCGGTCGTGCAAGTGAAAGGCAATAATGATGATATATGATGGACTTATTGGGATGAGAAAAGCTGGTATGAACTCGACCTCTCTTGTTTTTGAAAATATGATGATTCATCATTCCTGATTCAGCTATTATTAAGTAAACATATTTGCAATGACATTTAGAGATTATAGTTGCTTGTGCCATGCTTGATTAGCTATGAGTTATAATGGTTTACCTTGCGTGCCAACATGCTATTGAGATGATTATGATGTGGTATGATAGGATGGTATCCTGCTTTAAATGAATTGAGTGACTCGACTTGGCACATGTTCACGCATGTAGTTGAATCAAATCAACATAGCCTTCATAATATTTTTGTTCATGGTGGATTATATCCTACTCATGCTTATATTCGGTGTAAATTAATTTTAATGCATGTTTACAACTGTTGTCTCTCTCTCAGTTGGTCGCTTCCCAGTCTTTTGCTAGCCTTCACCTGTACTAAGCGGGAATACTGCTTGTGCATCCAAACTCCTTAAACCCCAAAGTTATTCCATATGAGTCCACTATACCTACCTACATGCGGTATTTACCTGCCGTTCCAAGTAAATTTGTATGTGCCAAACTCTAAACCTTCAAATAAACATTCTGTTTTGCATGCTCGAATAGCTCATATGTCAACTAGAGTTGCCCTTATCTTCCGTGTTAGGCGGGTTATTCTCAAGAGGAGTGGACTCCGCTCCTCATTCACAAAAAATGGCTGGTATTCGGGATGCCCAGTCCCATGCTTTGTGCAAACTAAATCAAAATAACTACAAACAAAACTCCCCTTGGGACCCGTTGAATGTTGGAGGCACTAGTTGTGTCGAGCAAGCCATGGATTGATGCTTGTGGAGGAAGGGGAGTATGAACTTTACCATTCTGTTTGGGAACCGCCTATAATCTGTTTAGCATGAAAGATATCGTCGTCTTTTAGCTCTTATGTTGACAATGAAAGTATGCCGCTAAAAATATAATTTATCTCTATTTCAAAATCAAGCTCTAGCACCTCTACAAATCCCTGCTTCCCTCTGTGAAGGGCCTATCTATTTATTTTTTTGTTGAGTCATCACCCTTCTTATTAAAAAGCACCCGCTAGAGAGCACACTGTCGTTTGCATTCATTATGATTGGTTTATATTGGGTATGACTTGACTGGATCTCTTTTACCATGAATTACAATGTTTAGTCAGTCCTTGATATTTAAAGGTGCTCTGCATTTATGTTTTGCGATCTCAGAAAGGGCTAGCGAGATACCATTTTGTTATATCATGTTATGATTATTTTGAGAAAGTGTTGTCATCCGAGTTTTATTATTATGGCTCGCTAGCTGATTATGCTATTGATATGAGTAATTGTGAGACATACGTGTTATTGTGAGTATGGTTAGTTCATAATAATTGCTGAAACTTGAATGCTGGCTTTTCATGTTTACAACAACAAGAGCAAACAGAGTTTGTAAAAGTTTTTCTTTTTCTCTTTCAGTTTGTCAACTGAATTGCTTGAGGACAAGCAAGGGTTTAAGCTTGGGGGAGTTGATACGTCTCCGTCGTATCTACTTTTCCAAACACTTTTGCCCTTGTTTTGGACACTAACTTGTATGATTTGAATGGAACTAACCCGGACTGACGCTGTTTTCAGCAGAATTGCCATGGTGTTGTTTTATGTGCAGAAACCAGAAGTTCTCAGAATGACCTGAAACTCCATGGAATATCTTATAATAAATAATAAAAAGTCCTCGCCAAAGATGAAGACCAGGGGGCCCACACCCTGTTCACAAGGGTGGGGGCGCGCCCCTCCCCCCTGGGCGCGCCCCCCTACCTCGTGGACCCCCTGGTGGCCCTCCGACGCCAACTCCAACTCCATGTATTGGCTTTCGGGGAGAAAAAAATCAGAGAGACAGTTTCATCGCGTTTTATGATACAGATCCGCCGCCAAGCCCTAATCTCTCTCGGGAGGGCTGATCTGGAGTCATCATCATCAACCATCCATCATCACCAATTTCATGATGCACACCGCCGTGCGTGAGTAATTGCATCGTAGGCTTGCTGGACGGTGATGGGTTGGATGAGATTTATCATGTAATCGAGTTAGTTTTGTTAGGGTTTGATCCCTAGTATCCATTATGTTCTGAGATTGATGTTGCTATGACTTTGCTATGCTTAATGCTTGTCACTAGGGCCCGAGTGCCATGATTTTAGATCTGAACCTATTATGTTTTCATGAATATATGTGTGTTCTAGATCCTATCTTGCAAGTCTATAGTCACCTACTATGTGTTATGATCTGGCAACCCCGAAGTGACAATAATCGGGACCACTCCCGGTGATGACCGTAGTTTGAGGAGTTCATGTATTCACTATGTGCTAATGCTTTGTTCTGGTTCTCTATTGAAAGGAGGCCTTAATATCCCTTAGTTTCCAATAGGACCCCGCTGCCACGGGAGGGTAGGACAAAAGATGTCATGCAAGTTCTTTTCCATAAGCACGTATGACTATATACGGAATACATGCCTACATTACATTGATGAATTGGAGCTAGTTCTGCGTCACCCTATGTTATGACTGTTACATGATGAACCGCATCCGGCATAATTATCCATCACTGATCCGGTGCCTACGAGTTTTCCATATACTGGTTTATGCTTATTTACTTTTCCGTTGCTACTGTTACAATCACTACAAAAATACCAAATGCATTACTTTTGATCTCTTTACTTTGTTACCGTTACCACCACTATCATATTACTTTGCTACTAAACACTTTGCTGCAGATATTAAGTTTCCAGGTGTGGTTGAATTGACAACTTAGCTGCTAATACTTGAGAATATTCTTTGGCTCCCATTGTGTCGAATCAACAAATTTGGGTTGAATACTCTACCCTCGAAAACTGGTGCGATCCTCTGTACTTGTGGGTTATCAACATGCTACAAAAATGGTGGCATAACCACTTGATTATCATAATATCTAGGTTCTAAGATCAACTATGAACATACAGAAAATAGTAGGAGGTGAACTCAAGCTTAGAACCATCAATCCTACAGGTCTACGGATTAGTAACATGTGATCCTAATAGGAAGAAGAGAAAGCCTAGTTCATTAACCCCGTAGGAAAGATAGGATTACTCGGATCAGAAGGGCATGAGGTAAAGGAGTGAAAAGAGCCTTACGTTCCATCCCACAATCAATTCCCTTATAACTAAAGAATTTCTAGACTCAACTTCGACCAGTTTGGCTTGGTAATCCTACAGGCAGTCAGGCTTTGATACCAAAGCTGTCAGGACCCCGATCCTAAGTCACACTGATCTAGCATGTAACACATCATATCACTTTGCGGCCTCATGCACGGTATTCCCACGGGTGCCACCTTACCTGACCCGGGACCGTTTATGTCTTTTGGCTCATGTATATGATAGTGCCGCTAGCATCCATATGACAAAGAACCGGGGCTGACATGGCTAGTCGTGAACCCAAAGTGGCACTAACTTACAGGGACAGGCATACATGACCCAACAACGAACGTGTCGGTCATCAGCGAGTGAATCCAGGATGTAGCAACTGGGCTAGCAGGACTACGGTAAACCGGGCTGTAGCAGGCTAACAGGACTCCGGTAGACACCGCGTGACATTTCCCCGAAGGGACAGACACAGGAACAAAGAAGGACACATGCCGGCCAGCCTAAGTGTTCCGGAGCAGTAGCAAGCTACAAAGGCTCAGTGGAAGTACTATGAGACATTTCCAGGTAAGAGAGGCTACCAAGGATAAACAACTAGATAGTCAGATCCCACACATATCAAGCATTTCAAATCATACACACAATATGCTCGATATGTCTAAATACAACATGGCATCACAACATAACTCTACGACTCAAAGTGTTTATCAATAGGCTCCGAGGAGCGAGATATTACAAACATGAGTCTCATGACCCAACATTCAGAGCATACAAGTCAAAGCACAAGCGGAAGCTTAACATGTCTGAGTACAGACATCTACAAATGAAAAAGGCTGAGAAGCATGTCTATCTACCAGATCCTGCCGAGGGCACAAGATCGTAGTTGAGGTAACAAGCTAAACGTCGAAGTCCACGTGGAACTACTAGTGAGACTGAAGTCTCTCTGCAAAAACATAAATTAAGCAACGTGAGTACAAATGTACCCAGCAAGACTTACATCAGAACTAACTACATATGCACCATTATCAAAAAAGGGGTGGTGGGGTTTAACTACAGCAAGCCATCTTTAACTCGGTGGCTATCCTGAACTACGACTGCAATTAACTCTTTTGAGGTGGCGCACACGAGTCCACATATTCACCATATCAATACACCACTATGGATCTGCTCCCGTCTCCCTACGAGAACGCCATCCATAGCACTCATGCTTATCTTGTGTATTTTAGAGTATCCACTTTCACTTGTCTATGAACTGTATAGGCAACCCAGAAGTCCTTTACTTCGGACACGGCTATTCAAATAGATAATGTTAACCCTGGAGGGGTGTACTTCTTCACACACGTTCTCACCACTTATCGTCGTTTACACGACATGTACTCGGAAACCTTCAAGCGGAAGCCCAGCAAGGGTGTCGGCCATGACCTGACTAACCACACAAGTCTCTCGTCCAGGTTTATCGCCTATTCAGGTTCCATTCGCAAGGAGATCCGGCCGGGGTGTCGCTCACGGCCCCAAACGATGTGAGCAGGGTTCCCAAGCCCACCATCTGGGTTCCACTTGGTACATCGTGCCCCTGCGCCTAGTCTGTCCCAAGCCCACCTATACCGGGTGCCACTTGGTAGACTACTAGCACTATCTACTAACACCAGAAACTAGTTGCAACTCCTGGACAGAGATCGAGTTGATTAATAAGTCGAGAGAGCTTGGAGTGCCCGGAGCCCAATGTGTGGTAGTAACTGTTCATGGATCACAAACACAGAACTCAGTTCCTGAGGACGGCTTCAATGAGACAACCCACCATGTACTCCTACATGGCCTCTCACCGCTACCTTTACCAAATCGTGTTCACACACTTAGCTCACACACAGTAGGACACGTTCACACACCTCCAATTCATCCCCGATGAATCAGACCTGACTCAACTCTAAGCAGTAGCAGGCATGACAAACAAGCATGAATGAGTAGGCACATCGGGGCTCAAACAACTCCTACTCATGCTAGTGGGTTTCATCTATTTACTGTGGCAATGATAGGTCATGCAGAGGAAAGGGGTTCAGCTACCGCAGCATGTAACAGTTGAATCATTGTTCTCCTAATGTAGTAAACAAGAGCAGGAGCGAGAGAGTGGGATTGTATCTGAATGAACAAGGGGGTTTTTGCTTGCCTAGCACTTCTAAAGATAATATAGTTTCTTCATCGGTGTCATCGAACTCATCGTCGAAACCACATCTATCGAGAGGGAACAAATACCGGCAAACAAGGAAGAACACAATCAATGCAATGCAACAATATGATACATGAGTGTGACATGGCAATATGCTATGGTTTGAGCTAATGCAACTAGCAACCAGATTAAATGAAGTTGGTTTGAATCCATGATTCAAATTCAAACTCCATATGTGGATATTTAAATGTCATTTATATGATTTGGCCTAAACAGCAGATATCAGTTGTTCTAACATGCATGAAACCCGTACAGATGGATAGATTGGATTTTTCTGATCATTTTTCATATATAACTTATTTGATTTGGAGCAACGGTTGATTTTCTATGAATTTTAGAAGTTTTAGCTCTTTTTTGGAATTTCCTGAATTTTAGAAGATTTATTGCATCAGCATGATAGCAGCATGACGTCAGCAGGTCAACCGGGGCTGTTCCCGGTCAAACCTGACATGCGAGGTCCACATGTCAATGATTCAGGGGCTAAACCCAGTCAAACCCAATGCTGACTGGGTTTGACCCTGCAGTAGGGCACACTGTCAGTGGCTATTTGGGTTGCTTAGGTGGTGGGGTTAGCGTCTAATGACGGCCACGTCGACACTCGCCGGAGTTTCGCCGGCGATGACCAAATCCGACGACGGAAACGCCACGGGAAAGTGCTATAGGGGATGGTTTCGGGTGTGGTTTGCGGCTATGGGTTGCTGGGCTTCGCGCGCATCAAGGGGTGGCAATAGCTAGGCACAGGGAGGCCGGCGTCGATGGCGGCGACCACTTAGGTAGCGGCCGGAGCTACGGGTTTGGGCGGAGCGAGGCTACGGAGCGCTAGGGAACTGTCTGAGGGGCTATGCGGACTCATAGGGCAACTAGGAGCTCACTAGGCTTGTCGGACTGGGCGCAGCAGCACGTCAGTGTCATGCCCGGCGTCCATGGCGGACGACGGCGCTCGGTACGGTGGCTAGCACGGCTACAGCGCGAGAAACCCACGGGGAGAGAGGGGAAACGTAGGAGAGCTCACGGAGGGGCTAGCAGAGGAGACGACGAAGTCGGGGAAGCTCTGGACGCGCCGAATCGGCGGAGTCGATCTCTGGGCACCGGAGGTGAAGACGACGATGCTTCGGTCGGCTAGGGCCTCTTCTGGTCGCGTGCGTCGAGTATGTTGCTCCACGGGGTCGTGGGGGAGCTCGGGTACGCGCAGAGGGAGCGAGGGAGTGGCTGTGGCCGTGGTGGAGCTCGTCGGTGGCGGCGGCGCGGTTCGGGTGAGCTCATGGGAGAGAGCGAGGGGAGGGGAGAGAGAGCAGCGAGTGAGGGAGAGGGGACAGGGGCTTCGTGCATATCCGTGGCGCTGGTAGAAGGCCCGGGGCTCCCAGGTGGAAGCAGGAGATGGCCGGGGGCTCTCGGGCGCGCGCCACGCCTCGCCTCTGCCAGGAGATGACTGGCAGCGGCGCTGGGATGGGCCGGCCAGGTGGGCTGCCTAATGGGCTGTCCAGGTAAGCCAGGTAAGTCTCTCTCTCTCTCTCTCTCTCTCTCTCTCTCTCTCTTTTATTTCCTTTTTTCTATTTTTCTGTAATTTGTGGCTTTTCTAAAAATACTTAGGCATTTTCAAAAATCACCAAACTGCACATGCCCATTGTTTAGAACATATCCAACATGGAACATTTCAGTTTGGGATTATTTGGACGTTTAAAATATTACATAGCATTTAAATGCCCAATGCAAATAGAGTATGATTTAATTCAGTGACCCAATGTTGTCCTAGAAAAATGTGAACCAATTTTGCCAGAGGTTCTAACCCAGGATAAAAATGATGGACATTTTAGAAGGGCATTTCAGATTCATTAAAAAAGATTTTACTAAACCCTAGTTGTCTTCAGGGGGGTGTTGGGGGTTCTGTCATCCCCATTTCAACTTTCTGTGAAAAGTAAACATGATGCAACACCATATGCTAGCACTAGGCATGGTCAGAACTAGGGATGTGACACAGATCCAGGTTTCGTTATTAAGGACTTTGCCGTCCGAAGAGTATGGTTGACACCGTAGACATTGGGGAGGAGCACTTCGATGTGAATCCGAGCTCGTCTACGGCCGATGGGATAACCGCGGTCTCTCATGAGGAATTCAATGTGGCTTTGGACACATTGAAAACCTCCATGACGACTAAGGTTGAAAGCATATTTAATAAATTCTTAGAAGGACTTAAACTATCTACCTCGCTGATGAAAGTGGGTGATCCCGCTAACAAGGTGACAAATGCTAACTCTGACAAGGGGGAAACTCACTACTAGAAAAAGGGCTATAGATGGGATTGACACTAATGGCGCACCAGACAAGCGGTGCACCATTAGTATATACTAATGGCGCACCACCTTCTGATATGCCATTAGAGTTGAAACTATTAATGGCGCACCTCGCCCAAGGTGCGCCATTAGTATCAAATTTTTTTTGAACTAGTGCGCCTGTCCAAACATACTAATGGCGCATCCAGACTCAGTGCGCCATTACTAGTTGTAACTAGTAATGGCGCACCTGTCGGAAAGTGCGCCATTAATGTTGTTTTTTTATTATATTTTTTATTCCTTTTTTTGCAAAACTACTAATGGCGCACTGTTCCACCGTGCGCCATTACTAGTTTAAACCACTGTTCAAGATATCTTCCGATATTCGATAAATCGGCCGATTTATTGCTTACCGTTGTCTGACCGATACGATAATTTGGCTGATAAATCAGCCAATATGGCGATAAATTGGCCGATATGCCGATAAACTGGCCGATTTACCCCTTATCTTGGGTTGGCCGATAAGTTCCCGATAAGCGATATCCCCAACATTGGTTTAAACTAGTAATGGCGCACTATGGAACAGTGCGCCATTAGTATGTTTTTTTGCAAGACTACTAATGGCGCACCACCAGAAGGTTCGCCATTAGTAACCTGGATTACTAATGGCGCATTTAGAGTTGGTGCGCCATTAGTAAGTGGGCAGCAACAAGATATTTTGGACAGCCTCTCCTACCCACACTCACTTTCTCCCCACTTCATTCTCTCCACCTCCTCCTTGTCTCGGGTGCCTCCTCTTTTTCACCTCATTTCCACCATAGATTCATTCAAATTAAGTGGTTAAATTACCTTGTTTTGATAGGTAAGTAAGGGGGGAAGCTATATTTATGTTGTTCTCCCTACAACAATGTGCACATGCACTTTTTATGGCCTAGCTAGATCTATGTATGTTCATGGTGTTGCATATGTTTGTCGTGTTGCATATGTGTTTGTGTTTGGAGGTGTACCGGTATTTGAAATGCGATAGTTGCCAATATTTGACCGGAATGTTGATTCATTTCCGTTTCGGCGAGAATTTTGGCATTAAGCATTCTTTTTGGTCCTATTTTTAGGGAAAGTCATGCCAAATTTTTTCTTGGTTATTAAATATCGTTTTGCTCTACCCCGCAGGCGACCATGGTCCGCACGATGACCGAAGGCATCGTGAATAGGTTTTTGAGGTCGGCGAAGGCCGAGATGCTTCAAAAGAACGAGACGGAGATAAGATGTCCGTGTCAAAGATGCAAGCTAAAGAGCCTTATTGCGGACTCGGATTCCGGGCAGGTGCGGGACCACCTGCTCTTGCGTGGTTTCATGGATGGCTATCGGTGGCAAGGTGATGAAGATGACTACAAAGTCGTCCATGCGGGTCGGGCAAGATATGAGGAAGGGCAGCAAGACAACCACCGCGGCTCGGGCGGGCGAGAAGACGAAGAATCCCCAGGAGATGATCACGACGGTGATGCTGTACACATTCATCATGTAGAAGATGCAGGACATGATGATGAGAAAGATGCCGGAGCAGACGACGGGCATGATCATGAAGATGATGATGCCGGGAGAGCAGATGACGCTGGACCATCGATGGGCTGGGTGCAGGACCCTCATATTCAAGAGCTGCTTCTCAAGCAGACGGATAACGGAAGAGCTGCCGCCCGAGAGAATGCCAAGATGGATCAACTTGAGTTAGACACGGTTACTCCATTGTATGAAGGATGCAGGCCCGAGGATACCCGCCTGAAAGTAACGCTCATGGCTCTGGAGATGAAGGTAAAACACAAAATGACCGACGCATGCTTCGACGAGAACATGTCATTCTGGCACGAACGTCTTCCCAAGGGGAACAAGTGCCCGACCAGCTTGGAGGAGGCGAAGAAAATCGTGTGTCCTCTGGATTTACCGCACGTGAAATACCATGTGTGCATGAACAATTGCATCATTTATCGGGACGAGCACGCGGAGTCTACCATATGTCCGGTGTGCGGCATCACTCGATACAAGAAGAGGAAGAAAGCTCCTCGAAAAGTGGTGTGGCACTTTCCGATCACTCCTCATCTGCAGCGGTATTTCGCGGACCCTAAGGTAGTAAAGCTCCTGCGTTGGCACGCGGATAGGGAGGAGAAGAAGTGAGAAGATGACGCAAATGAACCGGAGATAGATAAAAAAGACAAGATGCTGAGTCACCCTAAGGATGCGAGCCAGTGGCAAGCGTTGATCTTCGAAGACCTAGAATTTGGGAACGATCCAAGGAACATCCTGCTGGGCGCGAGCACCGATGGAGTCAATCCGTTTGGCAGCCAAAGAAGCACACATAACACCTGGCCTGTGTTTGTGTGGATGTACAACCTTCCCCCCTGGTTGTGCATGAAGAGGAAGTACATTCACACGAGTATGCTAATTGAAGGAACGAAACAACCAGGGAACGACATCAATCTGTATCTGGGGCTGCTGAAAGAGGAGCTTGACACGCTGTGGAAAACGCCAGCCAATACGTGGGACGCCGCAGAGAAAGGATATTTCCCTATGAGAGCCGCACTGCTCACGACGGTGCACGACTATCTCGGTTACGGATATCTCGCGGGGCAGGTAGTCCACGGATTTTCTGGATGCATAAGGTGCACGGATGACACAACGTATCGCCAGCTAGATAGAGATCCCGGGTCTTCGAAAACCGTGTTCATGGGACATCGAAGGTGGCTTCGCGACGATGACCCGTGGAGTAAACGCAAGGATCTGTTCGATGGTGAAACCGAACCCCGAAAACGCCCGTGTACGAGGAGCGGCGAGGAAGTAGACAAGCTGTTGAAAAATTGGAAAGACTGCCCACTACCGGGAAAGAAGCAAAAGGCGCCAGAGCCGGGAAAGAAGCGAAAGGCGCTAGAGCCGCTGCTGAAGGTATGGAAAACGAGGTTTGTTTTCTAGGACTTGCAGTACTGGAAGATCCACCGTGTGCCTCACAGCCTTGATGTCATGCATATCACGAAGAACGTGTGCGAGAGTCTGCTTGGTACCCTGCTCAACATGCCAGAGAGGACCAAAGATGGGCCGAAAGCAAGGGCAGACTTGAAATCAATGGGCATCAGGTAGGAGCTTCACGCTAATGATGATGATGATGATGATGATTAGGCGAAGCAGGACACAGAAAGTCGTCGCAAAGGCAAAAAGGCCAAGAAGACCGGAAATGACTACCCTCCCGCGTGCTTCACTCTAAGTCAGGAGGAGATCGAGCAGTTTTTCACCTACCTCCTAGGAGTAAAACTTCCTTACGGTTACGCAGGGAAGATAAGCAGATACCTAGACCCAGCGAAGCAGAAGTTCAGTGGGATGAAGTCTCACGACTGTCATGTGGTGATGACGCAGATACTTCCAGTTGCAATCCGTGGGATCATGGATGCGCACGTCCGTGAAATGCTATTTGGCCTATGCAAATTTTTTGATGTCATCTCTCAGAAGTCGATTGGCATGAGGCAACTTAGAAGGCTACAGGAAGAGATCGTGGTGATACTATGCGAGCTTGAGATGTACTTCCCGCCCGCATTCTTCGACGTTATGGTGCATCTGCTGGTCCATATAGTGGAGGATATCATCCAACTCGGGCGACGTTCCTGCATAGCATGATGCCGTTCGAAAGGATGAATGGTGTCATCAAAGGATACATTCGCAACATGTCACATCCAGAGGGAAGTATAGCCTGGGGCTTTCTGACCGAAGAGTGCATCTCCTACTGCATGAATTATCTAGGCATCGAGAACCCCGTTGGTCTGCCCGTCAATAGGCACCTCGGCAGGCTCGCTGGATGGGGTCACCGTGAGGGTCGCCGCGAAATGCATGTCGACTTAGAGGGTCGACTCGCCGACATTGAAAGAGGAAACCTAGTCGCGCTACAACACATAGACGTGGTCGATCCTTGGGTGGTAGAGCACAAAACCTTTATTAAGAAGACGTACAATGACCGAGGCCAACAGAGGATGGATGGAGATATAATCAAAGAGCACAACTCATGTTTCACGCGTTGGTTCAAGCAGAAGCTTCTGTCGTACCCTTTACATGAGGATTCTTCCGCGGAAGAACAACTCATATTCGCCTTGTCTCAGGGCGCCGAGCACAACCTGATGACCTATGAGGCGTACGATATCAACGGCTACACATTCTACACCGAGGCCAAGGACATGAAGAGCGATGGTTATCAGAACTCCGAGGTAACTATGGAATCCTACACCGGTAATGACAAGGACAGATACTACGGAAGGATCGAGGAGATCTGGGAGCTGAGCTACGCTGGAGAGAAGGTCCCGATGTTTCGTGTCAGATGGGCGAAGAGCGTCCTAAAAGAAGACCGGTATTTCACCACCATGGTTATACCCGAAGCCAAATCCAAGACCGCGGGCGCAAACGTCACCGCGAAAAATGAGCCATGGGTATTGGCTTCCCAAGTTGACCAATGCTTCTTCATTACCGACCCGTCAAAGCCCAGTCGTGTTATCTTGAGGAGAGGCAAAAGGAAGATCATCGGAATGGATGGAGTAGCCAATGAGCAAGACTTCGACAAGTACGGCGACCCGAGGATCGAACATGACGACGATGATGAAGTAGCAGCATACACCACAAGAAGAAGCAGGACCACCCTACCTAAAGGACGTCCGTTCCACAGAAGAACTCCATTTGCGAAAAAGAAGGGCAAGAAGATTGTGAACAGATAGCTAGCTAAGATCGATTGTATTTAAATCGTAGCCTTCATTTCTCGATTGTATTTCATGGGCACTTTTTGAACTATCATGAATATTTTTAAATTTCATGGACACTCGATCTTGATCCCCCTCCATCTCGATCGCTATCCCACCTCGCCAGATCCGGTCCCCCTCACCGCCGAGCACCCCCCGGTCCACCGGCCGCCGCCGCCGACCCCCCGCACCCTCGATTCCCCTACTCAACCGCCGCCGCCGACCCCCCGCACCCCTCCCCTACTCAACCGCCGCCGCCGACCCCCCGCACCCCCCGCACCCTCCCC
>NC_057798.1:136552493-136587737 GCF_018294505.1 Triticum aestivum | reverse complement strand
GCCACCTCGATGCCTCGACGCCGCCTCGACGCCCCGACGCCGCCTCGACGCCTCGACGCCGCCCCGACGCCACCTCGACGCCTCGACGCCTCGACGCCGCTGCCCCGCCGCCTCGACGCCCCTATGCAGTTAGCTTTACCTGAAAAAATGGTGAATTATTTTCCCTAAATCAGTCGGCCTCACTTCAGGCATCGAGCAACATCAACTTCCCCCCAACACAGTTACCATTTTTTAACTATACATGGTTGTTCTCTCTTAAAAACACTAGTAGGCCTTGGAAGCGGTTGTGTATAATTCAGCAGTTACATAGTTTATATTTTCTGAATTTCTCAAATCTGGTTCTTTCTGTTTGTGTTTTGACTGTTACGTATAGTTTCAGCAGTTAGCCATTGCGATTAAGGAATATACTTTGAGAAGAACAAACACCAGTTATAAAAATTGTTTCATTGCGCCGTCAATGACGGGTGAGATGGAAGCACCCATGGAGTTCATTTGGTTCAGTTTCTATAGTGCAGCTAAGAGTATTAGTGCTTACCGTTATTGAGTAAAAAAAGGAAAAGACAAGCAATGTGAAAGAATCAGATTATGTGTGGTAGAGAGAAGTTCCTTCATTTTTTTCTAAGTGCACTGCAGTACTTGTTCCTTTGTGCACCATAAGTAAAACTAGCTAATTTTATGAAAATGTATCATGTCACTGTCCGTGACTCTCTCTTTTTAAGTCCACATTCTGTTGGTGGCTCGGTTAACTCCTAGGGTTTTAGCAGTTATGTATAAAAACATAGAAAAGCCCGACGGAATTAACTTTGGATTTTCTGCATTTAACTAGAAATCCATAAAGAGTACAGTTCATTATTGAATAAAATGAAATGGCAGTTTATTTAGAAATTTGGAGCAGTTGGTCTATGGTTTTTTTAGCACAAAAAGTCTGATTATATAAGCAAAAACAATTGTTAGCTTTTAGATGTTGTGGTGGTTCACTTGGGGGTATGTGTAGCAGTTAGCAAAAACAGAGGACTAAAGTGCTCTGTTTTGGCAAACCAGTGCATGCATGCCTTTTTTCTTCTTCATTTTTTTTCACTGACGACGAATGCTGGCAACTCGACAGCAGCTAGCTAGCAGGTGTTCCTTTACAAGCATAGTAGAGCATAGTATGGATTCTAATGTTCAACTCTGACTAAACAGGTTCTGCAAACGGTCTTTTACTGCACTTGACTGAAGAAGTAGGTGTCTGCTATATCCTGCACTTGAGGTGAGTTGTGTTCTTAGGTTTACATTGCAATGGGCACTCTTCTTGTAAACACAAATTCAGATTTATATACTATATGTTGGCATGACTGTTTTTATTAGGCAGGACAGTGCAGTAGTTGATGTATCTTGGGTTGATTATAAAGTTGCTTGGGTTTAATATTTCCCAGCTTGATGATGTATCAATGTAGCGTTAGCATATGATCCAAGTGCTAGTACTGCTAGTAAATAGCTAATACAGTTAATGAAGAAGAAGAAAAACTGCTAGTACAGTTAATGAAGAAGAAAAAACCTGCTACTACTGCTAGTAAATAGCATCAGACTGAATGTCTTTTATATATGGCCAATACAGTCTGATGGACAATACAGTTATTGAAGAAGAAGAAAAACTGCTAGTACTGCTAGTAAATAGCATCAGACTGAATGTCTTTTATATATGGTACTGCTAGTAAATAGCTTCTTCTATATACTAATTTGCATCAAAGTGTAGAACAAAGCATCAGACTGAATAACTAATAGTGGGTAATTAACCTAACTATTCATTTTTCCTTAGGTTAATATTAAAATGTCCAGTGTATATATATTTGAAAATGATTGCTGCTAGATGTTAATTTCCTGGTACTAGCTAGAATTTGGCACTGAAAAGCAAAAGCAAAAGCTAATTAACTGCTGGGTAATAGCATTGGTACTAGGTAGCTAAAATATGTGTTCTGAAACACTGAGAGCAGAAACACTTACTACATACATATGCTCAAGAAACACTTACTAACCAGAAAAGGTTTTGACTTGAAATGTTAATAGCACAGAGAGCGCCACAAGTTAAACATCTCAATCTGTTAGTATTTGTCTGCATTTTCTCACATTCTTCTTGTATCTGATCCAGTATTGCTTGTAGTGGTTTGTCCAAAATGTTGAATGATACTGCTTGGAGATGCATATATTGTTTCACCTCTTCACATGCCAATGTATTTTCCATGTTGTGATGGAGGCCTTTTTTGCCTTGTCCACCCGAGAGGCCCTTGAGTTTGCTGGAATGTCGATTAACTTCCGTTCCAGCAAATTCGGGTACTCCATATGTCCTATTTTCAGCAAAGGTCATGCTGAAATTTTCCGTGAATTTTAGCATGACTTTGCTAAAAATAGGACATATGGGGTACTTGTGACTAATGCATGGGCCGGGGTACTTGTGACTAATGATGAAAGCTTAGGCTTTAGGGTGCCTCGGCGTCGAAAAACCCTCAATGATAAAAGCTTAGCTTTTAGGATGCCTCGGTGTCGACAAACCCTAAATGATGAGACCATGATCTTGTTCCTTGACAATAACCAACTTTTTGACCAAACTTTGTTCCTATTTAGAGAGAAACATGGCCAACAACGATGAGGCCGGGGGTTCGGGCGGCAAGGCATTCTGGGAGCTGTCCGAAGAGATGGAGGAACAACCTCACTTGTATGAGGACGCCGCCTTCCCCACCGATCCTGAGACCACTGATGGTACCGCCGAGGATGACCCCATTGATGCCACCACTGATGGTGCCGCCGAGGATGCCACCAGTGATGATGGCGGCGCACGCACAGATGGCAGCCAACCGAAGAGGCAACGGAAGGACCGACGCCCGACCATGCTCCGCACCCTCAAGGAGGAAGTTACTGAAGTGGACTCCGATGGGAATCCAACGGCGCCCGAACGAATAGTCAAGGGGTACTCGCTTCAGCTCGGGTGCATTCTCCGGAGCACCATCTCGATCAACACCGAGAACCTGAGGCATCCTGACCGAGGGAATTTGCGCAACCTCCTCTTCACGTGTTCTCCCACAATACGACGTTCTGCTGCATCAAGCAGCCGCCTGGAGGTCAGAAGGTTGCCTACTATGCCATCCATCACATGCGGGCGATCGTACGGGACCATCATCAACTTCTGCTACCGAGTAAACTCAAAGATTGGGCCGCGAGCGTGTCGGCAATCTAGGACGCGGATATCAGACAAGAATTCTTTCACATCCAGTCGGAGTTTGCGGAAATCATCCATCAAGATGTCCTTCGTACCTCGGGGCAGTTCTACCTCAGAAATCAACCATCCAACAGTGACATCGACACAATGCTACAAATGCAGGCTGACAACGCCCGTTATTTCATGACTCCCATGATAGACGGCGGCTTCATCCACGCTCCGGTCCCTTGAGTCAAGTCGAAAGCAGTGATGCTGTGTCTAGTTCTGAAACATCGATTGGCTCATGTTCTAATTAAACTTTAATGAACTTGTAGTATGTCTCTTTGGTTTCGAGAGTCGTTCAACTTAGATGTAATCGATGCTATTAATGTCTTGCTTTTCTCTTCCGATCGTTCTGTTGCATACTTATATATTGCTTATGTATTGTATGTGAATTGGTACTAACGTTTCGTTTGGCTAGTGCATAGCGATGCAGTCGTATGTCGTGTACAAGGGTAAGGTTCCCGGAGTCTACGACGACTGGGAGGAGTGTCGGAGACAGGTTCACCGGTTCAGCGGTAACAGTTACAAAGGGTACACCACTAGGGCCGAGGCCGAATCTAGATACGCCCGCTATCTAGCGGGAGAGGGGAGGGAGCGTTGGAGGAACCGGATGAAGACGAGTTTCATCGTTATGATGCTCATCGTGATGGCCGCAGCTCTCTTCTATGTGATGGTAGTTTAGATGATCGATATCGACTTGTAATGTGAAGACAAACTCGCTACTCGCGGTCTCGAGACTTGTAATATAATGTTCTATCTTTGTTCGGTCTTTTCAATTCAGGCACTAATATGATGAATTGTATTCGGAGACTAATATGATGAATTGTATTCAGAGACTAATCTTCTATTGTATTCAATGAATCTGTTGTTGATGTGTGCTATCTATATTTTGTCCAATTATACATTTTGTAACCTGTGCAAAAAACAGAAAATAAAAAAATAAAAAACCTAATATTCATACTAATGGCGCATCACATCACAGTGTGCCATTAGTATGCCAAAGGATACTAATGGCGCATCATTAAAAAGTGCGCCATTAGTATGCCGAAGTTACTAATGGCGCATCTTGTTGTTGTGCGCCATTAGTATGCCAAAGCACCTGGGTATACATGGCCCCCTGGGAGGCATACTAATGGCGCACTGTTGTATATACTAATGGCACATTTAAGGTCCGCCATTAGTACACCAGATACTAATGGCGCACCAGTGGTGCACCATTAGTAAAATATACTAATGGCGTGGCACTAATGGCGCACCACTAATGCGCCATTAATGGCCAATTAGGTGCGCCATTAGTAGGCCTTTTCCTAGTAGTGACTACTAGTGAAGAGGGTCCTTCTACTAGTGGTAGAAGTGGCACCGGCATCTTTGCCCATGTGGAACCTCCACTTACTTACGGAGGACCGATTCCCTCTACTCATTTAAATCATGCCGGCCCTCCTCCTAAGATTGTGAAAAATGAGGACTTTGATTCTTGGGTTTACTGCTTCAAGCGTCATTTAAATCATGTGAATACTAATCTTTGGAGAATCATTGAAGAAGGTTTCTATCCACACGACCGAAGCAACTTCATCCCCAGAGAAGCCGCGGATAATCAATTCAATGAGAATGCTCTCTTCATCATCCAAGATGCAATTCCCCCTGAAGATCTCCCTCATCAACGACCCTTCGCCATGGCCAAAGACGCATGGCATTGTGTTGTTTCCCTCTACAGTGGAAGCGCAAGCATTCAATGCTCCAACTATGAAGTGGTGCAAGATGAAGCTGATGAGTTTGCAATGAAAGAAGATGAAGAACCTCGTGAGCTCTTTTGGAGAGTAACCAAACTCGCGGTCTCACTCCGAGATCATGGGAGCAAGGACACGGATGACAATTGGATCAAGCGCAAGTTCCTCAAGGCCATGATGCCCTACCACAAGGCCATGTCCTCCGTCATCCGTCAAAGACTGGACTTCCACTCCTTGACCTCAAACGAAGTGTTGGATGAGTTCGTGGCAATGAGGATCTTGGACAAGACCTCCGACAATGCGGTGTTGCATTCTCTAAGAGCTAAGAAGCCCAACCTTGCCTTGAAGGCCAAGGTTATCATGGAAGAAGAGGAAGAAGAGGAAGATGAGGAGAGCAACCCTGAAGATACAAAATATGATTATCATGAGCACATGGGTCTTGCTTCAAGGCAATTTTGGAGCAAGAAGAACACAAGGCCCAACTTCAACAAGAACAACTCAAGTGGTTTCAAGGGCAAGCAACGTGTGAGAACATGTTACAATTGTGGCAATGTGAGCCACTTTGTTGTGGATTGCCCTTACGAGAAGCAGGAAGACAATGGTGGCATGCTCATCCAAAAAGACAAAGCCAAGTCATTTCCCAACAAGAACAAATTCACCAAAAAGACTCCTACTCGAGGGTTGGTGGTTCAAGAAGAATACCATGAGGATGACCATGATGATGAAGATGGTGAAGCAATGGCCATGGCCACCATTTCCATTGCCACAACTCCATGGGTGTCTCTCTATGATTCACCCAACGAGAACATCACCGCCAAGTGCCTCATGGCTAAAGCCACTAACAAGGTAACCCCCAACATCAGAACCACCATCATTACTAATCCCTGCTTGACGGATTGCATTGATGAAAGTGATGTGTCTAATGAGGAAGTGAATGAATTTGAGTCTTTTATGAGTAAGCTCAAGGGCAAATCCAAGAAGCACTTTTTTGCTTTCTTGGAACAACTTGGTGATGCCAATGATATGATCGAGGCTCATGAAGAAACTATATCTAAATGGAAGGTCATAGTCGTGACTATGCCGATGAGATATTGGATCTCTCTAATGCTCTTGAGGAAGAGCGTGGGCATCGTTTGGCTCTTGAGGAGTCACACAATGATGGCTATGCTAAATTAAAGAAAGATCTTGATCACGCTCTCGTTGTATCCTGTGTTCTTAATTCTGAGAAGGCTAAACTTGGGGTTGACCATGCTAGACTCGAGAAGGAGTTTGACTTACTCGACAAGGCCCACAAGGTCTTGAAGGGTGCTGATGATAAACTCAAGGAGTCTCATGATCAACTCCAAGTGAAGCTAGCCAAGGAGAAAGCCACCTTTCCTGACATGGTATTAATTGATAATGCAAATGCTACTAACCCGTGTTGTGAGCATGTTCATCTTGTGGAGGAGAATGACAAGTTGAAAGAGCAACTTGAGAAAGGCCTTGTGACATGCATACAAGGTGAGAAGAACTTCAATGACCTTTTGGGCAATCAAAAGGAAGTTGTGGCCAAGGAGGGAGTTGGGTTCACACCCAAGTCGAAGAACAAGAAGAAGAATGACAAGACCAAACGACCTCCCCCTCTCAAGCAAACCTTTGTGAAGGAGGGAGAGGGTGCTCCTATGGAGATGAAGAACAATGTGAAGGGTGGTGATGCCAAAAAGGGCAATGCCACCCCATCGAACAAAGCCGGCGACTTTAACCCTTCTTATGTGTTGTGTCGTGCGAGTGATGGGCATGTTTATGCTAAATTTGTTGGTACTCCTATGAATACATTGAATGGTCTATTTGGGTTCCTAAGACCCTTGTTACTAACATCAAAGGACCCATTACAAAATGGGAAACCTAAAACCAAGCATTGATCTCTTGTAGGTGTTTGCTTCCGGTGGGGGATCATGGTTGCTCGATACTGGAGCCACAAATCATATGACCGGAAGCAAGGACTTGGTGGTGGACGTGCAAAAGATTCCATCTATGCCCACCAACGTCGAGTGGGGTGATGCCTCGTATTCTAAGGTATTGGGTCTTGGCAAGGGTTGTCATTTCTCATGATCTCACGATCGACAAAGTCATGTTTGTTGAGTCCCTTGCTTACAATCTAATTTCCGTTCGTCAACTTGCACTCATGGGCTTTGCCACTTTCTTTGATATTGATACCGTGGCCCTGTTGTGGAGCAAGACTCTTAAAGTAGCCTTTGTTGGGCATGTCGAGAATGGTCTTTATGTGATTAACTTTTCGGAGCGACCTACTAAGACCGCGACATGCCTAATGGCTAAAGTTGATGTGGGATGGCTTTGGCATCGCCGTTTAGCCCACGTCAATATGAGATCTTTGCAAAATATTCTCAAGGGGGACCATGTCCGTGGACTAACAAATGTTAGTTTTGCCAAAGATTGTGCTTGCAGTGCTTGTATCGAAGGAAAGCTACATGAGAAGGCTCACCCTCCCACAATTATCATCTACTCGAAGAGACCCTTGGAGCTCCTTCACATGGATCTCTTTGGGCCTCCACCCTTTGATAGTCTTGGGGGTAGAAAGTATTGCTTGGTGATCGTGGATGATTATTCAAGATACACTTGGGTATATTTCTTCAAGAGGAAGAGTGAGACTCAACAAACCGTCATCGACTGTGCAAATGAAGCTCAACGTCAACTTGATGCAAAGATCTTGACAATAAGGAGTGACAATGGCACCGAGTTCAAGAACTACACCTTGGATGAGTTTCTTAGTGATGAGGGGATCAAGCATCAATATTCTGCACCATACACCCCTCAACAAAATGGTGTCGCCAAGAGGAAGAATCAGAAGTTGATGGATGCGGGAAGGACCATGATGGTGGAGTTCAAGTCTCCTTACAACTTTTGGGCCGAAGCCATCAACACAGCATGTCATGCATCCAATCGGCTCTATCTCCGCAAAGGCTTGAACAGTACTCCTTATGAAATACTTACCGATAACAAGCCCAACCTCAAGTACTTCCGGGTGTTTGGGTGTAAGTGTTTTATTCTCAAGAAAGGTGTTCGCTTGTCTAAATTTGAGGCTAGAGCTCATGAGGGCATATTTGTTGGTTATGCTACAAACTCTCATGCTTACCGTGTCCTCAAAAAGTCCACCACACTCATTGAGGAGACGTGCAACGTGGAGTTTGACGAGAATAACGGCTCCCAAGTGTAGCAAAGTGGTACTTGTGATGTAGGTGATGAAATTCCTCCCCAAGCCATAAGAAGAATGGGTATTGGTCATATCCTACCCATTGAGGAACCCCTTGTGGCCGAAGGAGAAGGACAATGCTCCACTCAAGTGGAGCCATCACCAACCCAAGACCCACACGCTTCCGAAGAACAAAGTGAATGCCCGCAACCTCGTGAACAAGATCAAGGGAAAGATCAACCTCAAGATGGTGGTGAACCACCAAATGATGCCCAACGTCAAGTTCTCCCCTTCGAGCAAGTTCAAGATCAAGAGCAAGTTCAAAATCAAGAACAAGCTCAAGACGGCGCTCAAGATGATCAAGTAACCCCTCCTCTTTTCACATCCGAGGAGGAATTAGAGCGGCGTGCCGTCAAGATCGCTTCCAAGATCACTACCAAAAGTCATCTCATGGAGAATGTGGTTGGAAGCCTAAGAAAGGGGGTAAGCACTCGTAGACAATTAGCAAACTATTGTGAAAATCACGCGTTTGTTTCTTGTGTCGAACCCCAAAAGGTTTATGAGCCATGCATGAAGAACTCAACAACTTCGAGCACAATCAAGTATGGAAGTTAGTGCCAAGGCCGACCGGGAATCATAATGTCATTGGAACCAAGTTGATATTCAAGAACAAGCAAGATGCTCATGGGATCATTGTTTGCAACAAGGCTCATTTGGTGGCACAAGGCTACTCCCAAGTCGAGCGTATCAACCATGGTGAAACCTTTGCTCCCGTTGCTACCCTTGAATCTATTCGTTTGTTGATTGCTTATGCTTCTCATCATAATTTCAAGCTGCAACAAATGGATGTGAAGAGTGCTTTTCTTAATGGTCCCATTAATGAGTTGGTGTATGTCAAACAACCACCGGGGTTCGAGGATCCCTATGTCCCTGATCATGTGTACCAACTCCACAAGGTGCTCTATGGCCTTAAACAAGCCCCACGTGCATGGTATGAGCATCTTACTGAGTTGTTACAAGATCGTGGGTTCGAAATCAAGAAAATCGACCCCACTCTTTTTACTAAGAAGGTCAAAGGGGAGTTGTTTGTGTGCCAACTATATGTTGATGATATTATTTTTGGGTCCCCTAAAAAAGCTCTCAATGAAGAATTTTCCGCACTCATGACCTCAAAGTTCAAGATGTCTATGATGGGAGAGTTGAAGTTCTTTCTCGGGTTCGAAATCAAGCAAATAAGAGAAGGAACTTTCATAAACCAAGCCAAATACACTCAAGACATGCTCAAGAGATTCAAGCTAAGTGATGTCAAGCCAGACTCCACTCCAATGCCCGTCAAATGCCAACTTGACATTGATCCCAATGGTAAAGCGGTGGATCAAAAGGTATATTGCTCCATGATTGGATCCTTGCTTTACCTTTGTGCATCTAGACTAGTGATACGTCTCCAACATATCTATAATTTATGAAGTATTCATGCTATTATATTATCCTTCTAGGATGTTTGATATGCATTTATATGATATTTTATATGATTTTTGGGACTAACCTATTAACCTAGAGCCCAGTGCCAGCTTCTGTTTTCTCCTTGTTTTTGAGTTTTGCAGAAAAGGAATACAAAACGGAGTCCAGTTGACGGGCCAATTTTTGATGATATTTTATGGACCAAAAGAAGACCATGGAGCATCGGAGTTGGGCCAGAAGAGTCCGAGCTGCCCACCAGGGTGGGGGGCGTGCCCACCTGGTACGGGCACATGGGCCTGCCTCGTGGATAGCTCGGGCACCTCCTTGACGTGAGACCGACGCCAAAAATTCCTATAAATACAGAAACCTCGGAAAATTAACCTAGATCGGAAGTTCCACCGCCACAAGCCTCTGTAGCCATGAGAAATCAATCTAGGCCCTCTCTAGCACCCTGCCGGAGGGGGCCATCATCACCGGTGGCCATAGAGGAGTATCCCGGAGGGGTCTTCATCATCATGAAGGCCAAGGACCAGAGGGTGGAGGCCATGGAGGAGGAAGCACAAGGGGGAGAACCTCTCCTCCTCTCTTCCGGTGGTGCCGGAGTGCCATCGGGAGGGGAATCATCGCCACGGTGATCGTCTTAATCATCACCACCATCCTCATCTCTTTTATGTGGTCCACTCTCCCGTAAACTGCTGTAATCCCCTACTTGAACATGGTGGTTTAGGCCACATATTATGATCCAATGATGTGTTGCCATCCTATGATGTTTTGAGTAGATATATTTTGTCTTTGGGTTGATTGATGATCTAGATTGGTATGAGTTGTATGTTTTACTTTGGTGCTGTCCTATGGTGCCCTCCGTGTCGCGCAAGCGTGAGGGATTCCCACTGTAGGGTGTTGCAATACGTTCATGATTCGCTTATAGTGGGTCGGTGAGTGGACAGAAGTACAAACCCGAGTAATAGGGATTGTTGCGTATGGGAATAAAGAGGACTTGATGCTTTAATGCTATGGTTGGGTTTTACCTTAATGATCTTTAGTAGTTGCGGATGCTTGCTAGAGTTCAAATCATAAGTGCATACGATCCAAGTAGAGAAAGTATGTTAGCTTATGCCTCTCCCTCATATGAAACTGCAATAGTGATTACTAGTCTTGTTAACAATTGCCTAGGACAATTCCGCACACCGATCCACCATTATTCCACACTCGCTATTTATAGTATTTAGTATTATATTCTAACTTTATGATAACAACACCTACATTTATGTATTAGCTCTCCGATATCATACAAAGTTATCCTCTTCATGCCCACAACGAAGTTTTATTTCTTGTTGCTGGTTGGAAGCAAATGTCCGGTGCACGTAGAGTCATATCAGTGGCAGATAGGGCTTGAGAGAATATTGATCTTACCTTTAGCTCCTTGTGGGTTCGACACTCCATACTTATCACTTCCACCTTTGGAAAGTGCTACGATGATCCCTTGCACTTGGGGATTATCAACTAGATATCATGTTCAGTGTGGAAATTTGTGCACGATTTCAAGCCGCACCTAAGGAAAGCCGCTTTGTGGCTGTCAAGCGAAACTTTCGATATTTGGCTCATACCCCAAACTTTGGCTTATGGTACCCAAGAGGAGCCAACTTTGATCTTTTGGGCTATGCAGATTCAGATTGGGCGGGAGACAAAGTGGATAGGAAGTCCACCTACGGAGGGTGCCAATTGCTTCGTTTCTATCTAGTGAGTTGGTCTTCTAAGAAGCAAAGTTGTGTATCTCTCTCGTCCACCGAAGTGGAGTATGTGGCTGCCGGTAGTTGTTGTGCCCAACTCCTATGGATGAGGCAAACTTTGAAGGATTACGGTGTCACTTGTGATGAAGTGCGTCTTTGGTGTGACAATGAAAGCGCCATCAAGATCTCTCTCAACACGGTGCAACACTTCAAGACAAAGCATATTGAGATTCGGTATCACTTCATCCGTGATCACATTAGGAGAAGGGAGATCATGCTCAAGTATGTCAACACTCGTGATAACCTTGCAGATATTTTCACGGAGCCATTGGATGAAGCAAGATTTCGTGAGTTAACGCATGAGCTAAATATCATTGATTCGAGCAATGTGGTTTGAACCCTTGCATCCCCCACCATACTCATCACGCTTTCTTGTCTAGGTGTAGGCATGGACATAGGGGGAGTGTTGTTCTCTCAATGAACTTTCCCTCCCCCCATTATGCATAAACTAATCAAACTCTTTCACATTAGCCATTTTTTATGGTACTTGTGCTTCAAAGATGAGTTTTGGTCATGGGCCCAAGGTTAAAATCTTCGCGGCGCCATACCTCTGGACTCAAACATAGGTGGCGTCGGCCACCGCCCTCTCTTGGAGAGGAGTGTGTTTCTCGTTCCCTGTGTGTTTGTTTTGCGTGTGTGTTTGCTCTCATTTCTAGTCGTCTTCTTTTCTTGAGCTAAGCCTTTTGGGCCAGCCTTTTTGCGGCTGAGCGGTACTACCGCTAGGTGCACGGTACTACCGCTCATGATCATCAAGCGGTACTACCACCCACCCCAGCGGCACTACCACTCCAGGGCGGGCGATGGGGGGTTATGTTGGGGCGGGGGGAGTTGTCATTCTCCCCCATACCCATTCACTCCACCCGCTCGTGTTCTTCGCCGCTCCAGCAACGTCTCGCCGCAGGACGGCTTGGGCAGGCCACTGTCTTCATGCTGTCCCTCTCCAGTTCCTTCGATGGAATCGATCCCCACCGCGTCCTCTTGCCATGGATGTTGGTATTGCCTCCGTTCCCGTTCTCTCTTTGCCTAGATTTCACATCTAGTTGTTAGGGGCAATAGGCATTACTATTCTCTATTTTTGGCTACGTCAAGGCTTGAGTAGGATGGAGATGGCATCTAGACCTTTTGGATTGATGTTTGGTAGGATTATTTTTGAATTTGGCATCCCGGTAGTGCCAGATCTGCCCACGGCAGTAGGGAACCGCCGTTCCCCGTCTAGAGCGGTACCACCGCTCATCTGGCGCGGTACTACCGCTCGAGCGGTACTGCCGCTTTTGGTTCACGGTACTACCGCTGGATGCCCAATTCCATCAATTTTTACCACATTTTGATCCATGTTGTTTTGTTTGGGGGCTTATTGTCACATCCCCAGTTTAGGCCTTGCTTGTCCTTGCTTTATCATCCATGCATCATGTCTAAATTTCTGAAACTTGAATTGAGGATTGTTGAAACCTCAAAACCTAACTAAAAGAAGGGCAAGCACCCTTTAAATTGCATTCTGTGAATCCAAAGTGCCCTAAAAATAGTTTTGTGAATTTTGGCAAGAGTTATATATCAAACCAAAATTCTGGAATATTTTTAAGGAATTATTTGGTCTCTGAATTTAAATCAATAGTCTATTTGAATTTGGGGATATATTCATAATATATAATGAATATATTTTCAAATGCTTTGAAATGTTTTATGTACTTTTGGAATAGTCCAGAGAGGTAACATAAAATATTTCAGAATGTTTTGGCACTGTTTGAAATTATTTTGAATTTGAAAACAGTGGCAAAATAAAATAAAAAGGGAAACAGAACTGAAAAATTAAAAAAAAAGAACATTACTCACCAGGGCCACCTACCTGCGCGGCCAGCCCACCTGGCAGCCCACTGGCCGGCCCAGCACTGTGCTGGCCCGTGCCAGCCACCTGCTTCCTCTCGCCAGGCAGGCAGAGAGGAGCACGCCGGCGCGCGCGCGGGCGCCACGCCACCAGGCTGCCTGCCTGCGTCGCCTGGCCACCGCGACGCCTCGCGTCTTCTCCCCGGCGCCGCCCCGACTCCCTGGACCCCCTCGCTCTCTTCCTCTCCCTCGTTCCCCTCCTCTGTCTCGTTCTCTCACGCTCCACCGAACACGCCCACCGCCGCCGTTCGCCGTTGCCGCAACCACCGCCGTCCCGACGATGCCCCGAGCCGCTCCCGAGCTCCTGCGCCTCGTCACCAACCCCCTCACCGAGCCACACGACCGAAAGAGCCCCGGAGCGCCGCCCCGATGTTTTCCCCCTCGTCGGCTACCGAGGATCGCCGTCGTCAAATTCGTCGCCGCTCGTCCTTCCCCGAGCTCGCCGTCCATCCCACGGTCATCTACGTGAGCTTCTGATCATCCTCCCCCTCTCTGTTCCCTCTCTGGCACGCCGTAGCCGCCTCGCGCCTCTCGCCCGACTGCGTCGCCGCCTGCACTCGTCGCCGGTGATGCTCCGGTGACCATTTGGTCCCGGGCATCGCGTCAACACGCTCCCCGCATCGCGTAGAGGCCGTAGGTGCTAGCGCCACACCGACTAGGCCACCGCAGCCCCGCGCACAAGCTGGCCGAGCTTCAGCCTCCGCCTGGCCTCGTCGCCGGCGAAGCTCCGGCCACTCCCCGGCCAAGCCACCACCATGGCTGGGTGCGGGCGATCACCAGCTGTCCGTAGCTGCCCTCCGCGCAGCAAATGGCGCCCTGTGGGCGAATCCCGCAGCACGCCGCCGCGTCTGTCCTCGCCGGCGGCTAAACGCCGGCGGGTTGACCGCTCCGACCGGCGGGGTTTGACCTCTCTCTCTCACTAACGTGTGGGCCCAGGCGCCTGCTTAATTAGTATTAGGTTAATTAGTGTTAATTAATTTAGTTAATTAGGTGAGCCACTGACATGCGGGCCCCGCTCGGCTAACTAAGTTAGTTAGGGCTAACTAACCCGGTTAGTTGACTGGGTCACTGACCAGTGGACCCCACTGGTCAGGTTTGACCTGGAGGCGCCCTGTTGACCTGCTGACGTCATCATGACGTCAGGCTGATGCAGTAATTGTTTTCTGGAGTTTTAAATAAATCAGAAATGATTTATTAAATTTCAGAAAATAGCTAAAACTTCCAAAATTCATAGAAAATTAACCGTAACTCCAAATTAAATAATTTATATATGAAAAATTATCAGAAAAATTCAAGGAATCCATCTGTACCATTTTCATGCATGTTAGAACAACTTATCACTACTGTTTAGGACAAATGAAGTGAATGACATTTAAATAACCCCATATGGAGTTTGAATTTGAATCTTGGATTCAAACCAACTTCATTTAATCTGGTTTTAGGTGCATTAGCCCAAAACACATTCATATTGCCATGTCATGAGCATGCATCATATTGTGCATTGCATTGATTGTGTTCCTTTCTGTGTTGCCGGTATTTGTCCCCTCTCGATAGACGTGATACCGATGATGTGATCGTTGACACTGATGAAGACTCAATGCTATCTTCAGAAGTGCCAGGCAAGCAAAACCCCCTTGTTCATTCCGATACAATCCTACTCTCTCGCCCCTGCTCTCTTTTAATGCATTAGGACAACACCGATTTATCTGTTACTTGCTGCGGTAGCTGAACCCCTTTATCCTTTGCATGACCTGTCATTGCCACAGTAAATAGATGAAACCCACTAGTATGAGTAGGAGTTGTTTGAGCCCTGATGTGCCTACTCATTCATGTTTGTTTGTCATGCCTGCTACTGCTTAGAGTTGAGTCAGGTCTGATTCATCGGGGATGAATCAGAGGCGTGTGAACATGTCCTACTGTGTGAGAGTTAAGTGTGTGAACACGATTTGGTAAAGGTAGCGGTGAGAGGCCATGTAGGAGTACATGGTGGGTTGTCTCATTGCAGCCGTCCTCAGGAACTGAGTTCTGTGTTTGTGATCCATGATTCAGTTACTACCATACATTGGGCCCTGAAATATGACCCCGCTCGACTTCTTATTCACCCTTGTCCTCCGTCCAGGAGTTGCAAGTAGTTTCTGGTGTTTGTAGTATGCTGGAGGCCGTGGACAGCGCTGACCGTAGGGGTGGGCTGTGATGCGGTAGGCACGTGGCCGGGTAAACCGGGCGCCCGTTTGGTGTCACGGAACCCTGTTCACATCGTTTGGGGCTGTGAGCGAAACTCCGGCCGGATCTCCTCATGGATGGAACCCGAATAGGCGATAAACCTGGACTAGAGACTTGAGTGTTTAGGTAGGTCGTGGTCTACACCCACGTCGGCTTTCGCTTGAAGTCTGCCGAGCACATGTCGTGTGCAGACGCTAAGTGGTGGAAACATGTATGAAGAAGTACACCCCTGCAGGGTTAATATCATCTATTCGAATAGCCGTGTCCGCGGAAAAGGACTTCTGGGTTGCTTATATCAGTTCATAGACAAGTGAAAGTGGATACTCTAAAATACGCAAGATAAGCGTGAGTGCTATGGATGGCGTTCTCGTAGGGAGACGAGAGCGATTCCATAGTGGTGTATTGATATGGTGAATATGTGGACTCGTGTGCGCCACCTCAAAGAGTTACTTGCAGTCGTAGTTCAGGATAGCCACCGAGTCAAAGCTGGCTTGCTGCAGTTAAACCCCACCATCCCCTTCGTTGATAATGATGCATATGTAGATAGTTCTGATGTAAGTCTTGCTGGGTACATTTGTACTCACGTTTGCCTATTTTATGTTTTTGCAGAGAGACTTCAGTCTCACTAGTACTTCCGCGTGGTCTTCGACGTTTAGCTTGTTACCTCAGCTACGATCTTGTGCCTCGGCAGGATTTGGTAGATAGTCAGGCTTCTCAGCCTTTTTCATTATAGATGTCTGTACTCAGACATGATAGCTTCCGCTTGTGCTTTGACTTGTATGCTCTGATTGTTGGGTCATGAGACCCATGTTTGTAATATCTCGCTCCTCGGAGCCTATCGAATAATTACTTGAGTCGTAGAGTCATGTTGTGATGCCATGTTGTATTTGCACATATCGAGCATATTGTGTGTATGTTATTGAAATGCTTGGTATGTGTGGGATCTGACCATCTAGTTGTTTATCTTTAGTAGCCTCTCTTACCGGGAAATGTCTCCTAGTGTTTCACTGAGCCATGGTAGCTTGCTACTGCTCCGGAACACTTAGGCTGGCCGGCATGTGTCCTTCTTCGTTCCTGTGTCTGTCCCTTTGGGGAAATGTCACGCGATGAATACCAGAGTCCTGTTAGCCCGCTACAGCCCGGTTCACCGGAGTCCTGCTAGCCCAGTGCTACAGCCTGGATTCACTCGCTGATGACCGACACGTTCGATGCTGGGTCATGGATGCCTGTCCCTGTAAGTCTGTGCCGCTTTGGGTTTACGACTAGCCATGTCAGCCCGGGCTCCTTATCATATGGATGCTAGCGACACTGTCATATACGTGTGCCAAAAGGCGCAAACGGTCCCGGGCAAAGGTAAGGCGACACCCGTGGGAATACCGTGCGTGAGGCCGCAAAGTGATATGAGGTGTTACATGCTAGATCGATGTGGCATTGAGTCGGGGTCCTGACAGCGTTGGTATCAGAGCTTGACTGCCTGTAGGATTACCAAGCCAAACTGGTCGAAGTTGAGTCTAGAAATTCTTTAGTTATATAAGGGAATTGATTGTGGGATGGAACGTAAGGCTCTTTTTACTCCTTGTACCTTATGCCTTCTGATCTGAGTCATCTTATCTTTCCTGCGGGGATTAAGAACTAGGCTATCCCTTCTTTCTATCAGGATCACGTGTTACTAATCAGTGGACTTATAAGATTGTTGGATTTAAGTCTCAGTTCAGTTCCTACTACTTCCATATGTTAATTGTTGATCTCGGAACCTTGATATTGTGCTTCTGAGTGGTTATGCCACCATTTTTGTGAATGTCTCAAATCTTTTCTGAGCATTTACAGCCGTTATGCTGTCCGAGTCATCCCAGGTTTCTAAGTAGTCTGATGCATTTGCAAATCCCTTCCTCCTGTTTCCGATGTGCCTTTGGTCAGGTTAATCACACAAATTGTTGAGTTGAGGTACTCTACTGCCTCAACCTTTATGTTAGAGTTATTACTATGACCCTAGGTGTCTTAGGGGATCATCTAGTGGTCTAGCCATGATTTGTGTCCCAGTGTGATGATTCTGGCCATCATTCTCGAAAGCATCCTGTGATGCTACTTAGTAGTAGGTATTCTACTCCTTGGGCTTTGAACCCGAGATTCACTCTACTTACTTCATGTTGATAGTGCTTGCTAGTTCCTTTAGGATATTAGTAACCTTTGCGATAGTCCTTAAAGTCCGTGGTATCTTCTTCTTCCAAATACCATGAACTACTTATGGAAGAAGTTCCTCGTTGAACTGAAATATCACAACAGGATTATTCTTGATGAGTTCTCCGTTATATATTGTGACTCTGCCAGTTCTACTTTTCTGCATGGGTTATCCGGAAGAAACATGTGGAATTCGTTCGACATGCTAAACCATGCATCCACAACTCAGAAAATCATATGTTCCTTGAGTTGTCTCTCTTTAGTTGCATTCTGACCCTCGTCTATCAATTGATAGTCAAGAGTATGCGTGCGTTCGTTTATCGATGCCTAATACTCTTGTGGTCCGTCAAGCCATTCTATCGCAGAATGACTAGGAGAAACAAACTCTAGTACCTCTTCCATATCTAGGATTGGGTCAAAGCAATTGTGCTCCGCAGATCAAAATGCCAGCCCAGCTTTTGATTCTGTTCTACCCTGAAGTATTACCGTCTTTATGTCAGGATTTTCATGAGAATTGCACCGGCTCTTGTGAATTCTTGATGTAGTGATACTTCTCGCCATTATTATTCATTCCTCGGTTCCTGTATTATTGTAACCGGAATGCCGACAAGTGAATCGTGATGTGTGAAATCAATACTCCTAGCAACCTTGTTGCTTGGTAGTTAAAGGACAATAATTTCATTCCTAGTGTGTTGGTTATTGAATCATCATTCCGAGGTTGATTATGCTACCTAGTCCTTATTTCGGTGCACCCTTCGATTGATGAGTTAGGATCTTGTCAAGTCCTCACTCATTTGATCATATCGTCTTGCCCTCAAAAGCGAGATTGTTCTCGAGCTTAGTAACATACTGGTGGTTCGTGATTTTTCGAATATCTTCTCAGAAGTATTACCAGGTTGTCACCTGACCGCTATGTTGAGCTCGTGATCAAGTTGGTTTTTTGTGAACCATCCTTCTCCAAGAATCTGTGTTGGATATCCCTGAGCTAGTTGGTTAAGTTAGACAACGACTTGGAGAGTTGGAAGATAAAAGCTTGCCTGACTTAGTTCGTTCCAAAGGGATATTCTTGTGTAGTGTGTGTTGAAGAAAGATGATATCTTCATCGATTGGTCCCTGTGATCAGTTGCTGGATCTATTGTCTTATCAATCCTTTGATTTGAGTGTGGGCTATCGTCAAATCAAATCAGAACCAACGATATTCGTAATGTTGTCTTACTCGTGGTTGATTCCTCGAGCATACACCATTATATCTTTGGTCTGACCAATGCTATCACCGTGTTCACTTAACTATGGAATTCCTTTTAAAAGGAAACCTAGATGAATTGTTGTTGATCCCATTGACAACATCCTTATCTCCTCCATAATTTTGTTGAACATTAAGCTAGTGTTGGAAATTTTTGAAAGCATTTGTTCATGCTAGCTCATGAAGCATATGTTTGGATGAAGGAAGTGACTTCCTTTAATTCATGTGCATCTGATGCAAGTTGCCGCCGTGGATTCGAGAAAGTCAATGTTGTTTTCTTGGAATCATTCCAAATCAGTCATGCACACGTGCGAAGAATTCTGTGGTTTGAAGACTTGCAACCTTCAATCTATATGTGTCCCTAGCACACCAAGCCACTGATTGAATTGTTCAAGGAGAAGAAGTTCCTTCTTAAGAGTATACCTTATGCAAGGACTTCGATATCCTCGATGATGGTTCCCCCTCCTGAATTCGGTAGTGTTTTATTATAAGACTACTTTGTGGTCATGCTTGTCTTGGACAAACATGTTCACATGTTTGTAGCAGAACCAGCTCATGTTTTGGAGCTTACTATCGTAGCTCACTCCCCGAGAATCCCGCAACATTATCTCGTCGATTTGCGTTGCAAACTTTCATTTTTCTTTCTAGACTTGATGAGTCTGGGATATCCTGACACCAACCAGATCTGAATCTCAGGCAGATATGATGGTTTGGAACATTTCCCAAGAACTATAATATTGGTCCCTCGATAACCGGTAAAGTGGATGTCGAGGCCAGCACCACCCAGCTGAGAGACCTATTATTGTAGTATCTTGATTAAAGAAGTTGGCCACCTCCCTATAAGGATTTCGTAGGGTTTACCTCCCTAGTTGTTCCTTATGGATTCTTGTGTTCCCGAAGTCCGACCCTTTACTTGATGTTCTAGATATCAAACCATATCTATGAATGGGTTACACTAGCACATCAAGGAGAACATTAGAAGCGAAGTGCTAAATGTCTCTCGGTCGATCATCCAGATTTTATTTCCTTGGCCCCGCCAAGGGTGAAATCTGAGAAGGTGTTATCTTCCTTTGCATCTGCATCCTCCATCACCATTCATCATGGTAGTAAGTTGTGTTACCGGACCCTTGACACGGATGTTGGTAAAACCTTGATGAATATGGAAATGCTCAAGTTCTTGAGAGCACGCACAAGCGCTACGTGTTATCCTCGGCACTAGCTGGGTTTGCTCTCAGTTCCCTCGGCAATGCTATGACCTATTCAAACAGTGAATTCACTCTCTATTGTTGGGTTCTTCCCCAGTTACTAGAATCATTTCCAGCATTTGCATTTTGTTCCCAGCTTGCACCACCAATGTGCTATTCTACCATGGGTCTCTTCCACCTCCGGTGATAAGCAGATTCATCCATTACGTTATCTTCAACAAGGTAATCCACATCATCCAAGTCCGAGTATGCCATTCTACCGACCCCGCAAATCGATTGCTTGTGATTGCCTTAGGCTGGTATAAAGAGTTTCAATGATCTTTGAATCGAAGGTAATTCTTTTTGCCACTTAAGGGGATATATCTACGAGTCACCATCCCTAAGATGCCTCGTTGTGGTATCATGGCAATCCAACTCCTCGCTACGTTGACAACCGATCGCCACATTCTTAAGTCTGGAATTGTTGTCTACTTAGCGAACCCTCGTCATTTGTCTTACTCCATTTCTTCGGATCTGTGCTTCGTCTCTCAGCTCAAGAGATGTTGCTATATCTCATCCCATGAGTTGATCCTAAGTTGTTCGGTCTTCTCGAAGATCGATTGTTCTAGAGTTTTCCTTTCCTCTTCTTGTCATGATTAGCTGAAGTTCTCAGAGCAAGACGACAAGACAATGATGGTGAATGAATCAACGTTCAACTGAAGTGCACCCTGGATCGTGAAGATTATACTAGTTGCGTTTCCCCTTCACCTTACCCTACGCTTGAATCTCAAGACGAGATTCTTGCTTAGTGGGGGTGAGTTGTCACATCCCCAGTTTAGGCCTTGCTTGTCCTTGCTTTATCATCCATGCATCATGTCTAAATTTCTAAAACTTGAATTGAGGATTGTTGAAACCTCAAAACCTAACTAAAAGAAGGGCAAGCACCCTTTAAATTGCATTCTGTGAATCCAAAGTGCCCTAAAAATAGTTTTGTGAATTTTGGCAAGAGTTATATATCAAACCAAAATTCTGGAATATTTTTAAGGAATTATTTGGTCTCTGAATTTAAATCAATAGTCTATTTGAATTTGGGGATATATTCATAATATATAATGAATATATTTTCAAATGCCTTGAAATGTTTTATGTACTTTTGGAATAGTCCAGAGAGGTAACATAAAATATTTCAGAATGTTTTGGCACTGTTTGAAATTATTTTGAATTTGAAAACAGTGGCAAAATAAAATAAAAAGGGAAACAGAACTGAAAAATTAAAAAAAAAGAACATTACTCACCAGGGCCACCTACCTGCGCGGCCAGCCCACCTGGCAGCCCACTGGCCGGCCCAGCACTGTGCTGGCCCGTGCCAGCCACCTGCTTCCTCTCGCCAGGCAGGCAGAGAGGAGCACGCCGGCGCGCGCGCGGGCGCCACGCCACCAGGCTGCCTGCCTGCATCGCCTGGCCACCGCGACGCCTCGCGTCTTCTCCCCGGCGCCGCCCCGACTCCCTGGACCCCCTCGCTCTCTTCCTCTCCCTCGTTCCCCTCCTCTGTCTCGTTCTCTCACGCTCCACCGAACACGCCCACCGCCGCCGTTCGCCGTTGCCGCAACCACCGCCGTCCCGACGATGCCCCGAGCCGCTCCCGAGCTCCTGCGCCTCGTCACCAACCCCCTCACCGAGCCACACGACCGAAAGAGCCCCGGAGCGCCGCCCCGATGTTTTCCCCCTTGTCGGCTACCGAGGATCGCCGTCGTCAAATTCGTCGCCGCTCGTCCTTCCCCGAGCTCGCCGTCCATCCCACGGTCATCTACGTGAGCTTCTGATCATCCTTCCCCTCTCCGTTCCCTCTCTGGCACGCCGTAGCCGCCTCGCGCCTCTCGCCCGACTGCGCCGCCGCCTGCACTCGTCGCCGGTGATGCTCCGGTGACCATTTGGTCCCGGGCATCGCGTCAACACGCTCCCCGCATCGCGTAGAGGCTGTAGGTGCTAGCGCCACGCCGACTAGGCCACCGCAGCCCCGCGCACGAGCTGGCCGAGCTTCAGCCTCCGCCTGGCCTCGTCGCCGGCGAAGCTCCGGCCACTCCCCGGCCAAGCCACCACCATGGCTGGGTGCGGGCGATCACCAGCTGTCCGTAGCTGCCCTCAGCGCAGCAAATGGCGCCCTGTGGGCGAATCCCGCAGCACGCCGCCGCGTCTGTCCTCGCCGGCGGCTAAACGCCGGCGGGTTGACCGCTCCGACCGGCGGGGTTTGACCTCTCTCTCTCACTAACGTGTGGGCCCAGGCGCCTGCTTAATTAGTATTAGGTTAATTAGTGTTACTTAATTTAGTTAATTAGGTGAGCCACTGACATGCGGGCCCCGCTCGGCTAACTAAGTTAGTTAGGGCTAACTAACCCGGTTAGTTGACTGGGTCACTGACCAGTGGACCCCACTGGTCAGGTTTGACCTGGAGGCGCCCTGTTGACCTGCTGACGTCATCATGACGTCAGGCTGATGCAGTAATTGTTTTCTGGAGTTTTAAATAAATCAGAAATGATTTATTAAATTTCAGAAAATAGCTAAAACTTCCAAAATTCATAGAAAATTAACCGTAACTCCAAATTAAATAATTTATATATGAAAAATTATCAGAAAAATTCAAGGAATCCATCTGTACCATTTTCATGCATGTTAGAACAACTTATCACTACTGTTTAGGACAAATGAAGTGAATGACATTTAAATAACCCCATATGGAGTTTGAATTTGAATCTTGGATTCAAACCAACTTCATTTAATCTGGTTTTAGGTGCATTAGCCCAAAACACATTCATATTGCCATGTCATGAGCATGCATCATATTGTGCATTGCATTGATTGTGTTCCTTTCTGTGTTGCCGGTATTTGTCCCCTCTCGATAGACGTGATACCGATGATGTGATCGTTGACACTAATGAAGACTCAATGTTATCTTCAGAAGTGCCAGGCAAGCAAAACCCCCTTGTTCATTCCGATACAATCCTACTCTCTCGCTCCTGCTCTCTTTTACTGCATTAGGACAACAACGATTCATCTGTTACTTGCTGCGGTAGCTGAACCCCTTTATCCTTTGCATGACCTGTCATTCCACAGTAAATAGATGAAACCCACTAGTATGAGTAGGAGTTGTTTGAGCCCTGTTGTGCCTACTCATTCATGCTTGTTTGTCATGCCTGCTACTGCTTAGAGTTGAGTCAGGTCTGATTCATCGGGGATGAATCAGAGGCGTGTGAACATGTCCTACTGTGTGAGAGCTAAGTGTGTGAACACGATTTGGTAAAGGTAGCGGTGAGAGGCCATGTAGGAGTACATGGTGGGTTGTCTCATTGCAGCCGTCCTCAGGAACTGAGTTCTGTGTTTGTGATCCATGATTCAGCTACTACCACGCATTGGGCCCGAAACCAATGGACCCTCTCGGCTTCTTGATCACCCTTGTCCTCTGTCCAGGAGTTGCAAGTAGTTTCTGGTGTTTGTAGTATGCTGGAGGCCGTGCGCAGCGCTGACCGTAGGGGTGGGCTGTGATGCGGTAGGCACGTGGCACGGTGTACCGGGCGCCCGTTTGGTGTCTCGGGAACCCTGTTCACATCGTTTGGGGCTGTGAGCGAAACTTCGGCCGGATCTCCTCATGGATGGAACCCGAATAGGCGATAAACCTGGACTAGAGACTTGAGCGTTTAGGTAGGCCGTGGCCGACACCCACGTTGGGCTTCCGCTTGAAGGTTGCCGAGTACATGTCGTGTAAATGGCGGTAAGTGGTGAGAGCGTGTGTGAAGAAGTACACCCCTGCAGGGTTAATATGATCTATTCGAATAGCCGTGTCCGCGGAAAAGGACTTCTGGGTTGCTTATATCAGTTCATAGACAAGTGAAAGTGGATACTCTAAAATACGCAAGATAAGCGTGAGTGCTATGGATGGCATTCTCGTAGGGAGACGGGAGTGGATCCATAGTGGTGTATTGATATGGTGAATATGTGGACTCGTGTGCGCCACCTCAAAGAGTCACTTGCAGTCGTAGTTCAGGATAGCCACCGAGTCAAAGCTGGCTTGCTGCAGTCAAACTCCACCATCCCCTTTGTTGATAATGATGCATATGTAGATAGTTCTGATGTAAGTCTTGCTGGGTACATTTGTACTCACATTTGCCTATTTTATGTTTTGCAGAGAGACTTCGGTCTCGCTAGTAGTTTCACGTGGACTTCGACGTTTAGCTTGATACCTCAGCTACGATCTTGTGCCCCGGCAGGATCTGATAGATAGTCAGGCTTCTCAGCCTTTTTCATTTATAGATGTCTGTACTCAGACATGATAGCTTCCACTTGTGCTTTGACTTGTATGCTCTGAGTTTTGGGTCATGAGACCCATGTTTGTAATATCTCGCTCCTCGGAGCCTAATGAATAAACTACTTGAGTCGTAGAGTCATTTTGTGATGCCATGTTGTATTGCACATATCGAGCATATTGTGTGTATGTTATTGAAATGCTTGGTATGTGTGGGATCTGACCATCTAGTTGTTTATCTTTAGTAGCCTCTCTTACCGGGAAATGTCTCCTAGTGTTTCCACTGAGCCATGGTAGCTTGCTACTGCTCCGGAACACTTAGGCTGGCCGGCATGTGTCCTTCTTCGTTCCTGTGTCTGTCCCTTCGGGGAAATGTCACGCGATGAATACCAGAGTCCTGTTAGCCCGCTACAGCCCGGTTCACCGGAGTCCTGCTAGCCCAGTGCTACAGCCTGGATTCACTCGCTGATGACCGACACGTTCGATGCTGGGTCATGGATGCCTGTCCCTGTAAGTCTGTGCCGCTTTGGGTTTACGACTAGCCATGTCAGCCCGGGCTCCTTATCATATGGATGCTAGCGACACTGTCATATACGTGTGCCAAAAGGCGCAAACGGTCCCGGGCAAAGGTAAGGCGACACCCGTGGGAATACCGTGCGTGAGGCCGCAAAGTGATATGAGGTGTTACATGCTAGATCGATGTGGCATTGAGTCGGGGTCCTGACACTTATGCTCTTTCTTTCGTGTTGTTTCTTCTGCTCGTGTGTTTGGTTCCAGGAGATGAACATCCTGAGCAGCAAGTCTGGCGTGTCAACCCCGGACGTTCAACGTCAAAGCGCTATCGCACCTCTGAGACAGCGGGTGCTTCCTCAAGTGCTCAACCTCCATCTCAACTCAAGAAGAAGCCTACCAACAAGCCGAAGCCGAGGGGCAAGACTGTGACAGAGATGTCTGCTAAGGAATTCTAGGAAAGGCGTCACCGCAATCCCTATGCGGAAGACCAAGAACCCACTTTGGTCAACCGCCCGTTCTGGAACCGCTTTCAGTTTGCCATCTACTTTGATGTGATCAAGGCTAAGAAGAATATCTATGTTGATGTGCGCTCCATCGACACGGATGTTATGGAAAAGGACCCTGAGTACTTTGGCGAAGCCCTTTAGATGTGCTCTCAGCTGAACATTCTCATATTCATGCAGTTCAACAAGGACTTTGATGCAGATTTGGTGGCTCAATTCTTTGCCACTGTCCATATTGGAACTGATGAAGAAAGGACTCTGACTTGGATGACAAATGGCAAGTTGCTTTCTGTCAAGTGGAAGGCCTTCATAGAGTTACTTGGGGTGGAAGATCACGGGCTTGAGACTCCCGTCGGCTTCTGCCCTCACCGCAATGCAACCTCCACTCACAAGCAAGCCCTCTGGCCCTACTGTACTGTGAAGATTCGCCCCATGACTGAGAAGGAGACCTATGAGTTGCCTTCCTATCTAGACATCATGCATCGCATTTTCTGAGAGACTCTCTTCCCTCGTATAGGGAATCTAGATATGGTCCACTCCTTTCTCATGGACATGCTTCTCTTCTGCCAGCATGAGAAGGAAGTAAACACTGGCGAGTCCCTGGACATTTCCCATGTCATGTGGTCTGAACTTCTCTCTGCCGTTTCTGAGCGCAAGTGCCCGATCTATGGTCCATTTCTCATGTTGCTCATTGAGAAGGCTTGGGCGCATGTCTATCCTAGGGTTGTGGAGGAAACTGGAGAGTTGGTTTCTAATGAGATCACGCGTCTAAGGAAGAAGGACAATTGGGGCACCCCGGCTCCTAAGTCTGGATGTCCATCTAAAGTTGCTGACATGGAGACCGAGGGCGAGGCTAAGGCCGATGATAATGAGGACTATGAGCACTTCGGAGTGGAGCCCTCTTGGGCAAAGAAGATTAAGCGCAAGATGAAGAAACTCTTTTGCATGGAGTCTCATGGCCAGTACATGTCTCATATCTCTGAGAAGAAGGCCTGGAGCCGTCACGAGGAGCTCATGCGTTAGTTGGGTGCAACAGTTGCCAGCAGATCTGAGGGAAGGATCATTGATAAGGAGGAGTGGATTCAACAGCACTACTCGTGGACCAATTCAGACACCGACAAGTTTCCTACCAATGACGGCGGTGCAGAAGATCCCTCCGGGATGTGATGCTCGAGATCCTCGGTTTGCTATCACCTGGAGCCGTAGCAACGCTCTCTGCCTTTTTGGTGTCTCGATGCCAAAGGGGGAGAGAGTCTAGGGATTTGTGTCGCTGCCGAGTTGCGAGTGTGTGTTTGTGGTTTGTTTGTCTTGTCTTTCTTGCAATTTTTTCTCTCATCATTTGCTTTGTTTTGTTTGTGCCTGTGAGGCCTAGTTCCAGTTCATATGGTGTGAGACATATGCTACCTTATCCATTATTATCTATGTCCTTCAAGTACCTTCGTAATTTGTGAGTTGCATGCTTATCCGGTTATATACCTTGCTCACATGTACCCGTATGCATTTATGCTATGTTTCTTTACTTGTTGCTTAGGTTGTTAGACTATGAAATATAGGGGGAGTGTTGATCCTAATGTGTGTGCCTTGCATTTCAAAGGCACCACTATTTAGGTGCACACATTCAAGGGGAGCCCCTCTATATTTTGTAGTTCTAAGTTTATCTTTACTTTCATGTCCTATCTTTGTGCCAATCCCTGGTTGTCATCAATCCACCAAAAAGGGGGAGATTGTTAAGGCATATCTCTCTCTATGTAGTTTTGGTGATTGATGACAACACCCTTGCGGACTAATCGTGTGCTTTGAGCATTTCAGAGATTCATCCTTTGGCACGAGACGATTCCTTCCCCTCGGAGTTTTAATCAAAGACGGTGTAGCTCTTTCGTTTCTGTTTTGGTGGACTTGTTTCGTAGGAGTCACCGTTGTTGGCGTTCTTCGAACAGGGGTACCCAGACTTGCCTGCCTGCGGCCTGCAGCGTGGCTCAAGGAGTGGCCCAGTATGGCCCAACTTCATCAGCTCAAGCTCAAGACCCTCGCGAGGGGCTAAGCCTAGCGGGGCGTACGGCAGGAAGCTTCCTCAAGCGCAGCCTCGTCAGGCTGGCTCACGAGGAGGCGGAGAGATCAAGGCAGGGTACCTCACAAGGTGCCCATGACGCAAGCCATGACGACCGAGGCCAGGCGGGCGCCGTCCTGCGCAGTGTCCTTGTTTCCTCTTTGGTCCAAAGGGGGCAAGCGCAGGCCAAGGTATCAAGCAAAGGCTACCATTTCGGTGCAACAAGACCAAGTCCAGCAGAACGCAGGATGGAGGTCACCGTGGAGCCCAAGACGGCGTCATCGTCAGAGTCTTTGGTAGGTGAGAACCAACTTCAGTCAGGATAAGTGTACTAGATGTTCCCCTTCAAAATGGCCAATTGTTGGCGCCCTTCCCTCTCATTATTTCGGAAGAGGACCAGGGCCTCGCTCTATAAATAGGGCTAGCCATCACAGTAGGGAGATCAGATCATATCATCTAATCCACCCCAAGAACATCCCTCGCGAGGCTGTTCTTCCCTTGTACTACTCATCATCAGCCCCTAGAGGCAATCCACCACACCACACACTGGAGTAGGGTATTACAACACAATGGTAGCCGGAACCAGTATAAACCTTGCGTCCCTTGTGTTGTTCATCGTGTAGCCTAGATCCTTTGCGAGGCGACGAGACGTGAGTTGGTAGAGGAGAGATCTCCGCGCGCACCCCAGAGTTCGAACCTTAAGGGTCTGACGGAACCCGTAAATCGACATTTGGCGCTCCAGGTAGGGGGGGGCGCCGGAGCTCTCCCTGTCAGTAGCCCGTTCTCCATCAACCTTGCGCTTCGCCTCCATGGCAAGTTGCGCGCCGCCCACTCCGGCTGCGGAGGCCATCCCCGAGCCCCGGGGGCTCCGGGCACTGACCCCCGCCCTGCGACAGGTGCGGTGGCCGAACAAGTTCAAGCCCGAGATGTCGTCGTGCTACGACGGCATGGCGGACCCGCTAGATTTCCTGCTAGCGTATGAGGAGGCCATCCTCAAGGCCGGCTGCGATGGACGGATCATGGCCAACTGGCTACCCATGGCGCTGACTGGCGTCCCGCGCATGTGGCTGCTCCATTTGCCAGCATCTTCAGTAAACTCCTGGGAGGAGCTTCGCGGCCTCTTCCTCTCCCATCACGCGGCCCCGGCGCTCCCGGTCGTTACGTTACTCCTCGGTGGCTCCCAAGCACCGCCCTCGAGTCGCCACGTCAAGCCGTTCGTCCGTCAGGTCGGCGCGGCTTTGACTCGCCGCTCGGATCCTCCAGGATGGGCATCACCCAAGGCCGACTTGACCTTGAGTTGGGATGATCACCCCGCCAACATCGCTTGCTCAGGCGCACTCCCGATGCTGTGCACTCCCACTATCTATCAGGTGGCCGTCACCAGGACCCTCATTGACGGCGGAGCCGGCCTCAACGTGCTCTCGATCGAGGCCTTCAGCCTCCTCCATGTGCCGCTGGAGCGGCTCCGACCCAGCCAGCCCTTTTCGGGCGTCGGGGGCAGCCCCGCCGGCTCTCTGGGGCAGATCCGCCTCCCGGTGATGTTCGGCACCCAGGCCAACTTCCGCACGGAGCTGGTCGACTTCGATGTCGCCTACATCGGCCTCCCATACAACGCCATCCTCGGTTACCTGGCTCTGGCCCAGTTCATGGCAGCAACCCACCCAGCTTACAATCTGATGAAAATGCCCGGGAGCAGCGGTGTCCTCACCATAGCTGGGGACGCGAAGGATGCTCCGCATGCACTCAAGCTCGCCTTCTAGACTGCCGTAGCAGCGCAGTCCGCCAGGGAGCTGCGCCCACCAAGAAGAAGCAGTTTTTCAGCCAAGACAAAGCAGAAACCAAGCAAGTACCGGCCGACGAAGATGGGTCCTCTGGTGCCACCTTCACCATAGGCGCCAACCTGGATCCCAAGCAAGAGGAGACCCTGGTGAAGTTCCTGGGCGCGAACAAGGATGTGTTCGCATGGGAGCCCAAGTAACTGGCGGGGGTCCCCAGGTAGGTGATAGAGCACCACCTCAACATATGTCCCAACGTATGCCGAGTAAAGCAAAAGGCGAGACGGCAGTCCACTGAGAAGCAAGCTTTCATTGTCCAGGAAACCAGCAAGTTGGAAGCCGCGGGAGTCATTGCGAGGTTCGATACCCAGAGTGGCTGGCGAACCCTGTCGTTGTACCAAAGAAAGGGGGGAGGAAGGAGCACATGTGCGTTGATTTTACCAACCTTAACAAGGCCTGCCCACAGGATCCATTCCCGCTCCCCCGCATTGACCAGATCGTCGACTCTACCGCTGAGTGTGACCTGCTGTGCTTCTTGGATGCCTTCTCAGGCTATCATCAAATCAAAATGGCGGTCGAAGATGTGGAGAAGACGACTTTCCTGGCCCCGTGCGGAGTGTACTGCTACACCTGCATGCCGTTCAGATTGCGCAATGCAGGCGCAACCTTCCAGCGGCTGATGCACATCGCTTTGGGCCGGCAGCTCGGGAGGAACGCTAAAGCATATGTCGACATAGTGGTAAAATCTCGGGAGCCGAAGACCCTGATACAAGACCTGGAAGAAACATTCACGAGCCTGCATGAAGTGGACTTGCGGCTCAACCCGGGGAAGTGCGTGTTCGGTGTACCCTCTGGCAAGCTTCTGGGTTTCCTCATGTCACACAGAGGGATCGAGGCTAACCCAGCGAAGGTCAAGGAAATTGAAGACATGAGTCCGCCGCAAACTCTCAGGGAAATGCTGAAGCTTGCCGGGCGGGTAACCGCGCTAGGGCGCTTCGTCTCCAAGCTGGGGGAACGCACTCTGCCCTCCTTCAAGTTGATGAAGAAGAAGGGCCCGTTTTAATGGACTCAGGAGGCCGACGAAGCGTTCCAAGAGCTCAAGAGGTACCTAACCAGCCCTCCCGTGATGGTAGCGCCGCGCTCACGGGAGCCCCTGCTGCTCTATCTCACCGCCACACCATACTCCGCCAGCGCCGCTTTGGTGGCCGTTCGGGAGGAGCGTCGGACCAAGGCTGCACCAGCTGCGGCAACCCCAGGGAAGGAAGGCCCCTTGGGGGTCACGACTGCAGCAGATACAAGTCAGCCTCAGCCAGGAGGCGTCCTCGAGGCTGAGGGGGCTCCGCGGGTCTGTCAAGAGCTGGGGGCTCTCCCGCCTCAGGAGGCGCTCGACTCCCCGGAGGGTGCTGACTCCGCCGCTGCGCCCGCCCTCGTCGAGCATCCCGTGTATTTCGTCAGCACGGTGCTGAGGGACGCCAGGGCACAGTACCACATGCCTCAGAAGCTCCTGCTCGCGCTGTTAGTGGCCTCGCGGAAGCTGCGACACTACTTCCAAGGTCATCCAATCAAGGTCGTCTCAGCATACCCATTGGAGAGGGTGCTCAGGAGTCCCAACTCAGCAGGAAGGGTTGCCGAATGGAACATCGAGCTACAAGTGTTTTAGCTGGAGTTCAGCACGACTAGGGTCATTGAGGGAGCTACGCTTGCAGATTTTGCAGCCGAATGGACGGAGGCGCCAGCGCTCGAGGCAGGTGAGGACCGTTCGCTTTCCCCGGGAAGTGAGGCACCGGACTGCTGGGTTATGTACTTCGATGGAGCCTTCTCGCAGCATGGCGCAGGGGCTGGTGCAGTGCTCGTATCCCCCACTCAGGACAAGCTCTATTACACCGTGCAACTCTACTTCCACCACGGGGAAAAGGTGTCCAACAATATAGTAGAATACAAGGGGCTGATAGCAGGCCTGAAAGCCACGGTGGCCTTGGGGGTGAAGCGCCTCGTCATCAAGGGTGATTCCCAACTCCTCGTCAACTTCCCCAACAAGGTGTATGAGCCGAAGGATGAGCACATGGAGGCTTATCTAGCTGACATTCGCAAAATTGAGAAGCAGTTTTGGGGTTTGGAATTGCAGCATGTGCCGCGCGGCACCAACCAGGAAGCTGGAGACATCGCGAAGGGGGCATCCAGATGGCTGCCTCAGGAGCCCGGAGTCTTCGAAGAGAGGCTCTTCAAGCCCTCAGCGATGCCACCACCATCGGGCGAAGCGCAACCTCAACCGGAGCTCCCCCAGCCGCCTGCCTCGGGAGCCCCGGCCTGTGGACCGACCTCGGGAGCGCGCTTGATCTTGGCGCTAGAACCTCAGGAGGGGTGTTGGACCGTGGAGCTCAAGAGCTACTTGATGGAAGGGATTCTGCCGGAGAAGGAGGAAGATGCAGAACGCGTGGCACGGCAAGCCATGACATACTGCATCCAAGATGGAGAGCTTTACCGAAAGTGGCCAAACGATGTGTCCCAACGTTGCATTTCCAGGGAGCAGGGGAAGGAGCTGTTGGCAGACATACACAGAGGAGACTGTGGTCACCACTCATCATCACGAACCCTCGCACTACTAGGAAAAGGCATGCTAGTGGCGCACCAGTTTTGCCTTCTAATGGCGCACTACCGGTGCGCCACTAGCATCACACCATTAGAATTAAATTCTAATGGCGCACCACTGGTGCGCCATTAGTATCTGGTGTTCTAATGGCGCACCACGTAGTGCGCCATTAGTATTCCCCACAGTGCGCCACTAGTATCTGCTATACTAATGGCGCACCACATTGTAGTGCGCCATTAGTAACAATTTTTTTCTTTTTTTTTCATTTTTTCTTAATCTCAGGTCACTATTTCACATATGAGATATCCAACACATATATATACAACAAGCATCCATATAACAATCATATCCAACACACAAGTTTCATCATATATACATACATAGCCAACACATAGTACCATCGTTACATATTACAAAAGTTTCACATTGTTCATCCAACACCGTTATCCATCAATTCACAAAAGTTTCACATTGATACAAAATAAAAACACAAATGGAAAAGAAGCACTCCATCCATGCAAGCTTCCGTGAATTAAATCAAATCTGCAAAACGATAAACAAGAAGTTAGAAGAAGAAGAAGAAGAAGAAGAGGAGAAGAAGAAGAAGAAGAAGACTAGAAGAATACTAGAAGAAGAATAAGAAGAATAAGAAGAAGACTATAAGCTTATTATGTAAACTTGATCATTTTGTGCTAACATAAGTTATTTTGGAGCTAACCTATAGGAAACTAAGCATATAAGCTCTCTAAGTTAGCATATTAGAGCCAACTTAGGTAAAATGAAGCTAACCAATGTCATTTTGGAAAAGAAGAAGAATAAGAAGAAGACTATAAGCTTATTATGTAAACTTGATCATTTTGTGCTAACATAAGTTATTTTGGAGCTAACCTATAGGAAACTAAGCATATAAGCTTTAAGTTAGCATATTAGAGCCAACTTAGGTAAAATGAAGCTAACCTATAGGAAACTAAGCATATTAGAGATAACATAGGTAACTAAGTATATATATATCATTTTCGAGATCTGACATACCTGACATAGTTCAGTTCTCATTGTTCTTCTCCTTCTCCTTCCTCAGCCTGATGCGCCAAGAGCGGCGAGGCGGTGGAGGCAGCGGGATGTAGTCTTCTACCACAATTGGCGTGGTCATGTCGCCCAGCTGTGGGATCGCCGGCGCCACCACCGGTGCGTGGTCATTGTCAGGCACCACCACCATCGCGAGGCCACCTTCAGGCAGGATGGGCATGACCATCGCTAGGTCATCCTCATCCACCACCATCTCTTGCCCATGGTCAGCCACCACCATCTCTTGCCCATGGTCAGCCTCCACCATCTCTTGCCCTTGGTCAGCCACCGCCAGAGCTAGGTCATCCTCAGCCTGATACCCATCGTCATCCTGCAGCTCCTCATCCCCACTCTGCTCCTCTTCCCCCTCACTCCAGTCTGGATCATCCTTCTTGTTGTCAGAATCGCTGCTTCCAGAATCGCTGCTGCTTTCGCTAAAGCCAGAATCGCTGCTGCTTTTGCTACAGCCAGAATCGTTGCTGCTTTGGCTGTAGCCAGTGTCGCTGCTGCTGCTCCCATTGCCTGTCCAAATGCAACAATGACCGTTAACAATCAATGTGAGACAAAGCCAAATGTAGAGGCATAAGAAGAAGCATAACGTACTGGCATCATCATCGTTAGCGTAGCGCATGCGACACACAGTCGCGTTGAACACCTTCATGGTGAGCATGGTGGCGTCGTCTCGTACCTGAAGAGAAGGAAGTACCCCAGCCGCAGGTCGTAGGCACGGTAGAAATTCTCCCACCCACGATACAAGTACATGTGGCCCTCCTTGATCACCAACTCCACATCCCACAGCCTGCGAAACCCACTGCCGGCCTGTCGCAGCTTCACATTATTTGGCGGATCTTCACCCAGCATGTTCATAAAACTGTCAGGCAGCCTCTGCAGTTTGGGACAATGAGTGATGTAGCAAACAACAAATATCATAATGAGATGGGTGAAGGGGAGATCTCTCATTTTATATACCTGCGTCATGGATGATACTGCAATCCCAAATGTGATACTGAAGAACTCGGAAGCATCCAGCTCATATTGTGGTGTGGCAGAGCGGCGGTGGCTGCTTCCCCCATCTCTAATAAGCAGCAGAAGAGACCAATTAGTACCCTTACAACAGATCATAAAACACCGTGAGGACGCTAGCAGCCTAGCACTAGCAGCCGCAACTACACTACAGAACTACTAGCATCCTAGCACTAGCAGAAGCCAACGAGCAACCGAAGTAACTAACAACAACACACGAGCAGCAGACTAGCAGTAGCACATCCAGCACAAGTAGCAGACTAGGAGTAGCACCAGTGCCCCACCAACAAGTAGTAGTAGCAACATACAGCAGCAGCCAACAGCCAAAAAAATCATGGATTGCTATTAACTAAAAATCATGGATTGCTTATAACTAAAAATCATGGGGTGCTGTTAACTAAAAATCATGGATTGTTGTTAACTAAAAAAATCATAGCTGACAACTGCTGCTGTGCTCCTTATAACCTTATGATACTTCAACAAGCCATCTGGGTCAACTTCCTCTCCCAGGTTAGTACTAAAATTATCTCACTACTAAACCACTACTAATAATTTCCTCAATCAGAACCAAACCACTACTAATAATTTCCTATCCCAATATTATACTATGAACTGAATCATACATAGCTTCAGATGTATGATCAAGGAAGGAGATTTGTTAGTTAAACAAGTTCGAAAAGAAAAATGTATCTGCATTCGAGAGAATGAACATCTCATCTCCTCTCTGCATCTGGAATCGAAACACAAACATCTCATCTCCTCTCTGCTTATAGCTCATTCCTTCAAGTCTCTATCCAATGCTATTTCTTAAATCTTTGAATTGCTCGAGACTAGCAGAGGGGTAGCTGCCCTAGGCCTCAATTATGACAACTAAACAAAGCTAGAGCAGAGATTAAATTAGCACTCTACTAACGCTACAGAAAACATAGGAGCACTGTTATGGAAATTTCTGACTTGGTATGGCCATTGCTGACCAAAATTAGCAATTTTTTGAACCTAATTTGACCTAAATTAGAGAGGAATTTGACCTAAACCTAGCAATAGAGAGAACAAGAGAGCATGGCCGGTAGGGAGGTGAGGACGAAGAGAGGAGAAGAGAGGCAGAGGGAGGAGGGTTACCTGACCACGATGAGGTGGTGGCCGGAGCGGAGACGACGGAGGGCAGAGACGGCGAGGTTGGGGGAGGCAGGGATAGACGGCGGGGAGGTCGCGGGCCTCCTCTCTTGGTGGACGTGGGGCCTCCTCTCCTGGTGGACGTTGGGCGGCGCCGAGGCTTCAAGTCTCCGGCGGCTCCGAGGGTTAGGGAGGGAGGCGAGGGA
>NC_057798.1:136551384-136551956 GCF_018294505.1 Triticum aestivum | reverse complement strand
GGCGCTCGAGGGGGAGGAAGGGGAGAGGGAGGCGGCGGGGGCGCGTGGGCGGCTGCGGCGGACGGAGGGGGCGGTGGCGCTCGAGGGGGAGGAAGGGGAGAGGGAAGCGGCGGTGGCGCGTGGGCGGCTGCGGCGGACGGAGGGGCGGCGGCGTACGGTTGGGGAATCTGGCAAGGGAGGGAGGGAGGCCACAGTGCGAGGGCAACAGGTGGAGTGGGGAGGGTTCTAATGGCGCACCTCCCCTAGTGCGCCATAAGTACCCCCTAACCCTATCTAAATCATAACCCTATCTAAATCAGAACCCGCCCACTAGCTTGACTGGTCAGTATGCAGCACACACACTAGGAGGTCCTGGGTTCGATTCCCAGGCTCCCCAATTTTTGTTTTTATGCATTTTAAATGCTGTTTGATATTTATTTGTGTTTAAATATGTTCAAACTTGTTTAAACCATAACAGTAATATTTTTTTATAAAAACAGTAATAATTTTAAGAAAATATATTCAAATTTGTTATTTGAAAATATTTATGAATATGAAAAAATATTCATATGGGGGGAGGGTGTGTTGGGTCG